>NC_039288.1:4553106-4812884 GCF_003368295.1 Carassius auratus | reverse complement strand
TATTTGGCACAAATATTGCAGCCCTCCTCCATTAAAAGTCAGGTCTCTGGCCATTCAGTTTCATCTAAGATGCTTGGATCCTCCGCCTGCAGTCTGTTGGGCATCCATCCATCCGTATGCTCCTAGATGGCATTAAAAAGAAGCGCCAAAAACCAAATATAAACGCCTTCCTCTTACCTTCCATCTCTTAAAAAAACTGGTATTTAAACTGAGACAGGGTGCTTTAGTCCTTCACGTGGATTCTCTTCTAGAAGCTGTTTTTCTGTGTGCTTTTCATGGTTTTCTGAGGATTGGTGAATTCACTACACGCAATAATAATTTCTTACCTTCTTATGATCTCACGGTGTCTGACATCACTAAAGGTATTTCAGTTGTTGTTGCTCGTACTAACACACTTTTTTGCCCCTTTCATTCTATGTCCCGGTATCTGAGCACGGAGGGAAAAAAAGCTATGTCCAGATCCTGGTTTGCCGCTCGTCTCCGTCTGGTCTGCCATGCATGCGGCCTCTCACCAGAGCAGTACACCCCCCACTCCTTTCGCATTGGAGCAGCTACATCAGCGGCTTCTTTCACAGCGATCAACACCCTTAAAGTGATGGGAAGATGGTCTTCTTCCGCATATGAACATTATGCACTCCTGGACTTAAAGACATTTTAGATGCTCAAAATCTATGGCATCTGTCTAATCTAATAAGGTCTCTTTGATACGAAATGTTGTATTGTGTTTTCTCCTCTCTTCTAATTGTTGGCATATTAGTTGTCATACCTTTTCCGAATACGATTGCGACAGTCATTTGAAGTATTCCTGCACGGTGTATGCTTCCCCTGCCGGACTGCCACCCAATTTTGCAATACGTTTAAAGTATATATCATACTCCTCCTGCCGCCACTAGGGGTCGTATGATTCCTCCTTTACAAATCACACTTTGCTTTAAGCATTTGTGAAACCTGCTCAAACTCGGGTGATGCTCCCCCTTAACGTGTTAACTGCCGTTACTAGACAGCTGCTGCTGTTGCTTGGGTGTACGCTTCACCCTTATTGTAATTTAGAGCATGTTATATGCTTAATTAGATAAATACAAACTGCCGTCGTATTAGACTAATGCTGCTGCTAGGGGTGTATGCTTCCCCTTTATATCAAATATTTGCATATGCAGCTTAAGCAATCTTTTGTATGCTCCCTTTTGAGTCAGGGTGATGCTTTCCCCATAAATATAGTATTAAGCAACATTTCCATTGCCGGCCATTCACATTGCATCAATTGTGTTGGGACGTTTGGCATATGGTTGTTTTGGGGTTTATCTTGCTGCTCTCCCTGCTCTGTCAAGCATGGCTGCATGGACAGGCGTGTGGATTGTTGCCCAGAATGTATTATGCATTGTATGCAGTATTACTGTAATAATATATACTTGATGGAAGTGGTCCTTGATTGAAATCGAGCATCGTGTTATTTCAGTCAGGTTACACTAGTCATGCTTGCATCAGCCGACAGTCAGCTGTTCCTGACGTGTTCCAATCCGGTCTCAACATCCTATCACAAGTGGTCTATTTAAATTGCCATCTGCGACTCTTCCATCGCATCGCTGCTTTCAACTAAACTCCCTCCTCCAACCCCAACTCCACCAACTAATCTGTTATTCAATCTGACCCTTGTTTCTTCTTACAGTCACTTCATCTGAAGCTTCTCTACCATGTTTGTTACAACACATGTAATTGTGAATTGTAATTATGTATGCAAATAATGGTTCTGTTCTGTACCCCAGGGGGGGTTATCTTGCTGCTCTCCCCGCTCTGCCCAAGCATGGCTGCATGGACAGGCGTGTGGATTGTTGCCCAGAACATAACAATACCACCAACATTAACTGTATGCCAGTATTACTGTAATAAAATATACTTGACGGAAGTGGTCCTGATTGGAAACCTGGTATGCATTGCACCTGCTGCCTTCTTATAATAACGCTGTAATCAGCAGCAGCTGGATGCAATAATTGCATGCCAACGTGCATTGGCTCGTTTAGTTCACACTCGAAGTAGATTGGTCAATCAAAGCGATATCCCATTTTGCGTCAGTCACCGACGTGGCATCTCCATTCCCTCTTTCAGGGAACGAGGGTTACCATATGTAACCGAGACGTTCAGTCTTTTTGGGGTTACTTTTGTTTTAGGTGTAGGGTGGGAGGTTAAGAACTGTGCTATAATAAAACCTACAAATGCAACACATTATATACGCTACACATGTAAACTTTAAAAGAGACAAACATGTAGATGTTTGTGAAAGATTTTGTATCTGTTTTGGGGGAGGACCTTATTAATTAGACCTTATTTATTGCATTAAATTATTTTAACATTTATTAATTGTTTTCATTTGTAAGCATTGCTATATGATAAGAGCTTTGTTTGGTGCCCTTATGAATGTTGGCATGGCTTTGTGAAAGCTTAACTACTAAAACTTTTTTTTTTCAGCTTAAATGCCAGGTATTGCTATACATTTATGCATTTAGTAGATGCTTTTATTCAAAACAAATCACAGTGCATTCAATCTATACCTTTTTTCAGTACATGTGTTCACCAGGAATTGAACCCACAACGTTTGCGCTGCTAACGAAAAGCTTTACACTGAGCCACAGGACAACCGCATAGAAACAAATAAATAAAAGCCATCCTCCAAAAGAATTTAAATAATAAATAAATAAAAATAACGAAATAATTTAAATATTTTGTTTTGGGAAATATGATGAAGATAACTTAACTCTTTCCCAGCCACTGAAGAGTTATCTCTCTTTTGGAAGAAAACCTTCCCTGCCAAAGAAGAGTTTTTACGGGATTTCACTGTTATACACTTGGCGGGGCGCTATTGCGGATCTTCTGAACAAGTACAAAACGTCCTGAACAAAAACACATGTGAACAGCACGGAGAAACGAGTGATCTCTTATGTAAACAGATGCATATGAGAAATAATGCGATCCTCAGCAATAGACAGCATATAAATGAAAACCGTAACTATAAAACTATAAATTATTTCCTCCCCTTTTTGCTCAAAATGATGATTTTTTTTTTTCTTAAATCCGACCTATATTTAAGTGTTGATAAAAAATAATGATTTAAGATTTTTTTTTTAAGTAAAAAAACTTATTTTGGAGTTTTGCATATTCAAATATTCACACAGCAAAAAATACTGTAGGCCATCAAATTTGAGTGGAAATCATCAAAATAGCTGGCAACTTTTTTTTCAAAAATGCTGGCGGGGAAAGAGTTAAACATAACCCCTTTATCACCTACTTAAAACCACATTAGGTGGACAAAACCAGTCCAAAGATGTCCATAATAATTGGATCTGGCAACTTGACATGCTGTTCAAAGAGACTGGTCTGCTGGTTAGTCAATTTATCCCATCCCATGTCAATATCGCATTACTTTGTTGATGTGCATGGAAGAATTTATTGGGGAAAAGTGTTTCCATCTCCAATTATTCACATCACTTCAAAGCGAGCATAAAAAATTTCTTTGTGAATTAAGGGATTTTATTATTATTATTATATTTTTGGGGCATTTCCATCACTCATTTCAAAATGCTCATAAAAACGCTGATAAAAACAATAAGAGGGTGGGATATATTGGGCGGCAAGTTCTTGAATTTCAAGTGTTAGAAGCAGGAAAAACGGTCAAGTGAAAAATCTTAGTGGCCTTAGCAAAGGTCAAATAGTGATGGCTAGACAACTAAAACAGCAATCATTGAGGGGTGTTTCTGGAATGCAGTGGTTAATATCTTCCAAACAGTTAAACTGTCATCAGAGTCGTGGGTGCCTAAGGCTCACTGATGCAATTGATATGGTATATATTTCTCTGGTCTGTCTTTTATTTGTTTCACACATTGCTTTCACTTATTTTAGATTTCCTGGTGGAGATCTACCCACAATAGTCTTTTCTTCATCCTCCTTTATATCAGTAGCTCCATCTGTACTCTCTTCCGTCATTGCTGATGATAGCTTTAGAAAACAAATGCTGATTTAAACTCTTCCACTGAGATGCTTAGCCAGCAAGACAACACAAATATGCCTGAAAATTGCACAGGCAGCATCCGTCAACCATGTTCTGCAGTCTAGCAAACACAAATGTGGAGAATTCTGTGAATCTTTTGAATCTTTCTGACACTGACTCAGACAGCCTTGAGACAGCCTTGATAATAATGTTGAAATAAATACTTATGCATGCCTCCTTGTAAGAATGCATGCTTTCTCTGTTAAAGGCAGGAACTCCTGGCTGCATTAAGGCCATGCTGCAGTTAGTTTCCACTTCCTGTATTTGAACGCTGGCGTACTTTGGCAGTTTCAACTGAAACTTCATCAGCCAAAATGGAAGCGGTAGAATAATGTGTCCATTACTGAGCATTTCGCAAACAGGAAGAGGTGGTGCTTCTCTGCCTCCCTCAGTCAAGGTGAGAGCATAATACAGCACAGCAACACAGTGATACCTCTGGCTGCTCAGAAATACAGTAACACAGGTGCTTTCCTCATGAAACAAGATGCTAATACAAATGGCAAATATTGTCTATGAGGTACAGATTTTGTTTAAAAAATAGAGAGAGAGAGAGAGAGAGAGAGAGGCGCAAAATACATTTTTCAATGCTTTTTTTACAATATATTTATGTGTGTGTGTGTGTGTGTGTGTGTGTGTGTAGCAGGGACAAGTGCTCCAGTCCCTCTAATCAACTGAGGAACAGCAGATCATCAGCAATAAAATTATCTCCCTCTCTCTCATAACCTAGAAACAACAAATAACCAATTAGCAATTAACACAACAAAACACTTCAAAATACACTCATGAAAACCTGAAGAGACCGAAGTGTGTGTTTGTATACTATTACTGGCAAGAGTCTCATCAGCACCTTGTGGCTGTGACTTAATACTGCACCCTTAATTACGTATATCACACCATCCAACAACACAAAATGACAAAACAAATTTGCAAACTGAGTCTGAGTGATAGGAAGAAATATTGTCTGGCCAGAGTAACAGCAGAGATTTAAGTACATGGGTATCGCCGTCAATACCAGCAGCTCTTGTCTGCTTGCACTGAAGCTAAGCAGGTTGAGTCTAGCCAGTACCTGGATGGGAGACCTCCTGAGAAAATCATGTTGCTGCTAACAAGACCAGCAGCTTACCATGTGTGAGTCTTTTGGGTCTTACAGCCACAATTTCCCAATGGCTTTTGTCCATCATCAATGCCTTTAGTGGATGCCGCACACTGATGCTGGTTGAGGAGATTCTTTCAATGTAAAGTGCTTTGAGTGCTTTATAAATGTAATAAATTATTATTCATTATTATTAAAGAAATTAATTTTTGTAGGTCTCACGGACACTAGGCCGGTGGATTCTTTGGAACATGTTTCTGAAACTGAGAACAACACAGAGCTTGACAACTGGAGAGGAACAATGAATACTGAAGTGGAAGTGACGTTCTGGTTCAAAATTTGCTATGAACTTCATCTGTTCTTCATCACTTCATGAAACTTTTTTCTTGTTTTTAATTCATATTTTTTGTTTAACAGTATGTTGTTATTTGAACTTATGCACTTTATTGTTTTATGCACTTAACTTTAGTTTTATTGTATTTTGACCCTGTACACAAATTCTGCTCCTTTTCTTCACATTTTTATTCAATTGAATTTTGATGTTTGAAAAAAGAAATGGTTTATAACAAAACACATTATTGTGTTATCATTGTAACAAGCATAATTGCAAAAGTTATGCTTGTTACAAAAAAATCTATAAAAAAAAAACTTAGCATCAAGTTATTTGCAGTGCTTCTGCGGGTCTTAAAATTTCTTATTCCAGCCTCATAATTAAGGCATTAAAAGTTATTGGTAACACTTTAGAGTAAGGTTCCATTAGTTAATGTTAGTCAATGCATTAATTAACATGAACAAATGAACAACACATTGATTCCTGTATTTATTCATCTTTAATGTTAGTTCATGAAAATACAGTTATTCATTGTTAGTTCATGCTAATTTACAGTGCATTAACTTTTTTATTTAAATAATAAATGAAAAAGTTATAATAATAAAAAAAAAACTTGTTTTCAAACTTTTGAAGCATTGCTAATACAAGACTTTCAAGGACCATTGATGTGCAGTATTGTGTTCCTTTTGATTTATTCCTTAAATTTTCTTTACTTCGTCTTAAAATTTTCTTACTTTTACCTTCATCAAACCTGCAGAGAAAAGGCCTACACTTTGGCAAATAATACAGTATATCCATCTGTGTGTGTCTAATTTCTAAATGCATAATGTCCAGACACAAATGAAACAACTAAAAAAAATGGAGTTAATAAAGCAAAATAAATTAGGTATAAGAACCCTAAATTTATATATTAAAACTAGGAATGAAGTTGGTTGAAAGTCACAATATACCGTAGTTTACTGTAGTAAATAAATCAAAATCTTTATTTTTGATTAGTTCCCATTAGCAGATGTCCACTAGATGTCATGCGGCACATAGACATTACCAACCCATTCTCACTCCAAAGGCGTCAAAAACCGAAGCATGGTCAAGCGCCCCTAGCGTCACTGTTATGACGCCAAATGTGCCTCTCGGCGTCGACCATCGAAGCACTACGACCTTCATTGCTTTCAGTGGGAAACTTTTGGCGTCAGAATTCGACACGAGGACATGAGATGTTTATCGCTATGAAATCACGTTCAAGAAGTCTCATTCAGCACACATCGCGCGATACTTTCTATCAGTCCCACAGTTTGGGTGAGTAGTCGTATATACGCTCTTTTAATGCCTTTTATCAAATGTATGCTGTCTTCTTTATTAATCAGATTAGTGCCATATGTTTAATCGCTGTATTATATCGGTCATCCGCGGCTGTCTTTGAGTTTCATTGCGTTTAAATAAATGAACACAGCTGCTAATTAGTGTGATTAAACTCTATCTGTCACGTGACGTGCCATAGACCTTCGATCCGTTTTATATTATTATTAATTTCAGGATCAATGATGTAAGTTGTATTTGTATTAAAATCATGGTAATCACGACACAATAGTAATAAATGAAATGTGAAGTTAAAACACAGTAAATGGGACATTAGTAACTGTAACTGTAGTTTTACTATGATATATTAATAATCAATACAACAATACAATAATCACCAAACCAGCTATGTTTGTATCACTGTAATGTTAGTGTTTTTATGTGCTTTTATATGACAGATATCACAGTAATCATGTGTTCTGTACCATGCTTTTAATACCTTTTAATGTGAATCCAAAAAAAAAAAAAATCAAATTAAAAATAAATAATAAAACATGTATTTTTCCATCTTGCAGTTCAATCATATCAGTTTATATATATATATATATATATATATATATATATATATATATATATATATATATATATATATATATATATTTTATATATATATATATATATATATATATATATATATATATATATATATATATATATTTTGCTCACAGATCATTATTAACATTCTGTATATAATTCAATTTTATTTTCTCTCCCCTTTTTATTATTTATATTTTTAGCTGAAAAGACGTAAAGGCAGTCAGCCCAGTGGTGTTTCTGGAGAGGGATTCCTTCAGAAATGGAGAAGACAGAAAGCTGCGGAGGCAGATATTTGCAGCAGTAAGTCTGTGATAGTTTGTCTCTTTTATCAAAAATTCCTGCTGTTATAATTTGTACTGCATTTGTTGTTTCTTAAACTGTTGCACTGTCCAAATACCCACACTTGCCATCTTTTCACTTGACCACTTGATTACTTATTTGAAGTCTTTCCTGTATTTGGCCTAGTGTTCGAGTGAGCATGATGACCACGAGTGTGTGTCGAACTTTTCATGACCTGATGACTGTGTTTCCCAATCCTGATCCTGGAGCTGATGAGTTGAATCAGGTGTGTTTGATCAGGGAGACATCTCAAATGTGCAGTGTTGGGCTTCTCCAGGACCAGGATTGGGAGCCACTGCCTTATGGGACACTTATGTGTTTAAAGAGATTTTTAATATCTAATTATCAATATTTCACATACTGTACTAAACACATCAAAGTCTTAATAATCCAGTTTAACACTTGTATGATATTGTACAAGCCCCAGGACGGTCTCATCTGACACTATCAAAAGAATTCATATGACTATAGCTTGTTATTAATTACTTGCTTTCAATAATGGATTCATTTAACATTTAATTTTACAGCATCTTTACAGAGGCTGCTTTTATGGTCTAAACAAAACACAGTGTAATGTATAAGTTGAATGTAATGTAATATTTCTGTTTTACAGGATTGTTTGAGGATAACGCTGCAGTTCTCCATCATGCACAAGGACTCACCTCGTTAACTCTTTATCCCCCGCACACACAGATATGGTCCCTGGATCAGTGATTAGACTTTGCAGTGGTTTGATTTTTGCAGAAGATGTAACTTTGTTTTATTTATAAGCTCATAATGAATACATTACAGAACCAGTGATGAAAACAATAGTTAAAAATAGTATTTTTCGTATTGATAAAGCATTTTGTTCTCTTTTTCAAGCTTCATACAGTGAACTTTTTAGACTTTAATTAAGAGTTTTAGTAAAGGAGATATTCATACACAGTCATCCCCTAGCTCCAGTTATGAAGTGAATTCATGATGTTATGTCAAAGCTAGCAGGTGTTTGTTTTCCTGAACACTTTCTCTGTCTTCCATTGTTCAGACAATCAGTGTTTATTTGATGCTGTGCTGATTGAGTTTTATAGATGATATTGCACACTTGACATGCATGTCTTCATGTTGGTTTTTTTGTGAGTTTGAAACATTTACATTGTGTTGTATAACATTTTGGTCAATTTAATTTTTTTAATAAAATTGATCTTTTTCCAGTGTTCTCTGAAAGACATACTGTATTTACTGTTTTGTTTTTTAATAAAAGCATTTTCATTTGCATACTGAAAATAGTTAATGTTTACAACATAACTGCCTTTTTATTCTTTATGGTGGCAAAAACGAGCTTGGTGACAGAGGATGCAGTGTAGTAATTTGGGCATGTTGTCTTTAAATGAGTTTGACATATCAATAAATAATGGAAGATCCTTACAAAAATATGCATGTTTATTATGCTTTATGTATTTATTTGTTCATTCATTCATTCATTCATTTATAATTTCTGTTTTTATTCATAGGGTTCAAATGGTAGAGAATGGTAAATCACAGAAACACAAATGTGAACAATTTTAACTTTAAAACACAATGTAATAAACAATGTAAATTTTAGAAGCACGTCATTTGATTAGTAAATATATTTGTCTTTGGTCAAAAAAAAAATATACAAATCTTAAAAATGTGTCTTATATTTAATGAGAGGAATCTATCTGTTGGATACAACTGCGACTGCTGGGCATGTGCACATCAATATTGCCCAATTTTTGTCAAGCTGAACATGGGAGGAAGGTGAAGACGTTAATAAAACAGAATCTAATAAGTAGCAAGCTTAATCTATTGTTAACCGAATCTATCCCTTCAGCCGAAAAACGAAAGACATCTGTCATACATGGATAAGGAAGTGTGACGCTGCTGCTCAGCTTTGATGTCATTGGCTATGACTTTTCAGGACAGTCTGTGGTTGGACTATCTTTTAACCCATATTAAACAGCGCATCATGTTAAAAGTATGTTTTGCTCCTATCATCACATTAGTAATATATTAAGTCAACAATGAAGTGTTGCTATCTTGAGAAAAATGACATCTTTAGCGAGATCCTAATCCTAACCCTAAGCATAACTTCAATGAACTACAAAAACAGCCCCCTAGTGTTGCCTTTCTATAGATAGAACGACGGAGGCTTGTGGGTAATGTAGTTTAAAACTTTTTATTAACGAAACTAAATAAATTATTTATTTTAAGGTAAACTGGATATCTAAATATGTTTATTGTGCAAACATCTGTGATATATTTGAGAGGCAGGCTCAAATGTGGTATTTTACAGTGAGCAATATTTAAAATGCTTTTATGCCAGCTTTCCACTTATTTCTGAAAACTGAGCTCAACATTATTTTATCAGCATAGCATAAATAATAATCCTGCCCATTTTCTCTTTGATATGTTAATTGGACTCTGATTTACAGCCATTTGAAATGTACAGTTTTGGGCTCTTCCGGGGGGTGCTACTGGGCCCCTGGGGGTAGCAGGGCAGTAAAACCTACATATATGTATTCTCCTCATCATGAACAACAAACTGAGCTGAGTCACATTTATATCTGACAGTTTTCACAGTCCTCTGTTTTCTATTCTATTCATCATGGCTATTATACCTTTTGACAGGACATTGTGAGGCCATCTGATGAAACATGGAAAAATTATAAAGAAATGATTTAATAATGAAAATAATAGATTATTTCTTTGATTTTTGAAGTAAATGGCAAGAAATATAATGGATGAACCTGCAACAACTTGCCATTATCTATTCCCCACTGTAAAGCAGTAATCAAGGACAATGTATACACATTGTGATACTTCACTATTACATAAGGACAAATTCATGCAGTGCTAAGAATATTAATTTATATATATATATATATATATATATATATATATATATATATATATATATATATATTAGCATTATATATAACTAATTAGCCGAAATCAGTGTAAAAATGTCCTCCTCACCCCCGTATCTTGCTCCTCATGTGCTGGACATCAGTAATGTGCATGCTCTTGGTTTTAATGCAGTACAAGATCCACGTTGATCATTCCTGCTACATTCTCAGTTATCCCTCAAGTGCTTGTAACAATAAAGCCCATGGCACCATCTTGTAATGCAGAATAATTAATCTTGTAACTCCCTGTATTTCACAAAAAATTTGCATATTTGCTACTAAAATATAAAAAAATACTTTCTGGTGTACTGATGTCCCAGATGTTATTAATCCGATCAAAAATGTTTATGTCTTAAATAAAAAAATAATCCCAATAATTAATATGTCGTTTTTCCAAGTCTAAAATAAACACATATCAGCCTACCTAGTAAAATGATGTATTTACCAAGAATCTTCAGAACACAATATTCACCATTTTCATTTTATTGAAGCATAGACTATAAAGTTGATAAAGTAGCATCAAGACAAATAAGATTCAATGAAAATAATTATCATCAAAGATACATTAACCTCATATATAAATCAGTTCACACAGATGAGTGATGAAATGTCCTTAAAAGTCACACAGTCCCATCCAGTCAACTGTGATACAGATCATGTGATACATATAAGACATGTGATACTGTTCCAGAAAATAATGATTCCCATCATCACATCTAAACTGGTTTCATCTCCCCATCGTGTTCTTCTTCTCTCGTGTCTGGAAACAGTTTGTGGTTGATGTCCAGCACTGATGAGGTGTAGCTTGTTCTCAGCCAGATGATCTCTCAGTCCTAACATCCCAGACCTGGTCAAAGTGAAACAAACAAACAATGCAGATGAAGTTGTTTAATGGACAGAGAGCGCAGCTTATGTTCTGTGTGATTTTAGCAGTGTGAGCAACTATGACCCTTGTAGTACTGTACACTTACCATTCTTCAAGCTGCTTTAAGACCTTTTGAGAAGCTTTTTCTCTGAAGACAATTTACCACATCCTCTTCTTTCACTCCTTTCAAGAGCATCACTTGGTCAAAACCTCTCATTTGGCTGATGAGATCATCTGTACAAATAAAAATACTGCAATAAATATGTCATTCTCCAAGAATTAAGAAAAAGTTACAGAGGCAAAGGTCTTGCTCATGAGACTGCTTTAGCATGTGTAGTTCTCAGAGACTCTAGAATTCATCTGTTGTTGCAGTAAATGTGTTTTTTTCCTCTAGAATCTTTCTCCAAAGTTCCTGACTTCTCTCACAAATGTGTTTTAGTCTGTGCAGTGTAAGGCCTGGCTTCAAACCAATCAACTATCAATTCACAATTTATAACATAACAT
The DNA here is from genome assembly GCF_003368295.1 of Carassius auratus. NCBI lineage: Eukaryota > Metazoa > Chordata > Actinopteri > Cypriniformes > Cyprinidae > Carassius > Carassius auratus. The sequence goes on along the minus strand of NC_039288.1, from coordinate 4,800,911 downwards.
TTACAAAACAATGAAATAATGTCAATTGGTGTTTATATCAACTAAACCAATTTCGTGATACTTGTCTACTTTTAAAACAGGTGGTGTGTTTTTAAAAACATAATATTAAAAATGTCCAGTCACACTTTGCTAACATGCTGTAATTGTAATAGTATAAAACGAAATCAAGGCTGACATGACCAGTTCTGTGAGAGATCATCATAAAATGTTGTATAACACATCATTGCTTCAACACACACATACCAGAGGACTTCTGTTTGTTTGAGCACAAGATGGCCATCTTCATTCCTCATCCTGAGCAAATCATATCCTTGGTCTGCCTTCTCTTCTGTGAAACAAGATAATCTCTACTTACTCTCTGTGCAATTAATATTGCTCATTAAACATAATTAAGTTAATTTAAGTAAGATTCAGACCAGAGCATTTTTGGAGTAAACAAATGTACCTGGGAAGAGCTGATCATGGCAAGATTCGCTGAGACTCAGTAATAGCTCTTTTAGGTTTTAGGAAGGTTTGTGAGGGTTGGCTCTTGAGTGAGCTGTTGAGCTTGATATTTTAGACCTGAAAAAGAAGAACAGCATTATCTGGAAAAATCCTGTAAGACAGAAGGAAGGACATATTATTAATAACGTGCAGCTTGTACATTACACCTCTGTAAAGATGCTGTAAAATTAAATGTTAAATGAATCCATTATTGAAAGCAAGTAATTAATAACAAGCTATAGTCATATGAATTATTTTGATAGTGTCAGATGAGACCGTCCTGGGGCTTGTACAATATCATACAAGTGTTAAACTGGATTATTAAGACCGTGATGTGTTTAGGGATCTTTTTTAAGACTTTGACCCTGTCCAGATACCCACACTTGCAGTCTTGGCCACTTGAGAGTGTGTGTACGTGACAGTGTGTGCACAAGACTGTCCCCGGTCTTAATAATGCCAAAGCACAGCGTCCTTAACACACACTAAACCTCTCCAATACTGCTCCGGAGCGCTATACAAAGCTTAGTGTATCCCATCATGCATCATGTTTTGGAATAAATCGTCAGACTTTTTGCCGAGATCTCACAAGAGGTCATGGAAAGCTGTCCAATGTACAGTATGTGAAATATTGATAATTAGATATTAAAAATCTCTTTAAACACATAAGTGTCCCATAAGGCAGTGGCTCCCAATCCTGGTCCTGGAGAAGCCCAACACTGCACATTTGAGATGTCTCCCTGATCAAACACACCTGATTCAACTCATCAGCTCATCAGTGAAGACTCCAAGGCAGATAAGAGAGACACCAAAACCGTGCAGTGCTGGGGTTCTCCAGGATCAGGATTGGGAAACACAGTCATCAGGTCATGAAAAGTTCGACACACACTCGTGGTCATCATGCTCACTCGAACACTAGGCCAAATACAGGAAAGACTTCAAATAAGTAATCAAGTGGTCAAGTGAAAAGATGGCAAGTGTGGGTATTTGGACAGTGCAACAGTTTAAGAAACAACAAATGCAGTACAAATTATAACAGCAGGAATTTTTGATAAAAGAGACAAACTATCACAGACTTACTGCTGCAAATATCTGCCTCCGCAGCTTTCTGTCTTCTCCATTTCTGAAGGAATCCCTCTCCAGAAACACCACTGGGCTGACTGCCTTTACGTCTTTTCAGCTAAAAATATAAATAATAAAAAAGGGGAGAGAAAATAAAATTGAATTATATACAGAATGTTAATAATGATCTGTGAGCAAAATATATATATATATATATATATATATATATATATATATATATATATATGAAAATAAATATATATATATATATATATATATATATGACAATAAATATATATAAATAAATAAATAAATATATATATATATATATATATATATATATATATATATATATATATATATATATATATATATATATATATATATATATATATATATAAACTGATATGAATGAACTGCAAGATGGAAAAATACATGTTTTATTATTTATTTTTAATTTGATTTTTTTTTTTTTTTTGGATTCACATTAAAAGGTATTAAAAGCATGGTACAGAACACATGATTACTGTGATATCTGTCATATAAAAGCACATAAAAACACTAACATTACAGTGATACAAACATAGCTGGTGTGGTGATTATTGTATTGTTGTATTGATTATTAATATATCATAGTAAAACTACAGTTACAGTTACTAATGTCCCATTTACTGTGTTTTAACTTCACATTTCATTTATTACTATTGTGTCGTGATTACCATGATTTTACTACAAATACAACTTACATCATTGATCCTGAAATTAATAATAATATAAAACGGATCGAAGGTCTATGGCACGTCACGTGACAGATAGAGTTTAATCACACTAATTAGCAGCTGTGTTCATTTATTTAAACGCAATGAAACTCAAAGACAGCCGCGGATGACCGATATAATACAGCGATTAAACATATGGCACTAATCTGATTAATAAAGAAGACAGCATACATTTGATAAAAGGCATTAAAAGAGCGTATATACGACTACTCACCCAAACTGTGGGACTGATAGAAAGTATCGCGCGATGTGTGCTGAATGAGACTTCTTGAACGTGATTTCATAGCGATAAACATCTCATGTCCTCGTGTCGAATTCTGACGCCAAAAGTTTCCCACTGAAAGCAATGAAGGTCGTAGTGCTTCGATAGTCGACGCCGAGAGGCACATTTGGCGTCATAAAAGTGACGCTAGGGGCGCTTGACCATGCTTCGGTTTTTGACGCCTTTGGAGTGAGAATGGGTTGACATTACTGAGTCCATCCACAAGTCAAGAAGGCTACTGTTTGCTGATACCACAGAAATTTCATATCCTATTTCATAGTGCATACCCTTGAATGTTAACTTTCTGTCATTACCTGGATGATCCACAACCTTTTTTTATATTTTGTGGTCGTTGTTCATGCGACTCTTGTTAGTCCTGATCAGTTCAACTGCTGTTCCTCAGAAAAATCCTCCAGGTCCTGTACGTTCTCAGGTTTTCCAACACCTTCTGCATATTTGACAGCTTTCCAACAATGACGGTATGATTTTGACATCCATCTTTTCACACTGAGGACAACTGAGGGACTCATACACGACTATTACAAAAGGTGAAAATATTTACTACTGTTCAAGAAGGAAAAGAGTGGGGATGTAAACTTTTGAGCAGGATGACGTGTACATTTCTTATTTTGTTGAAAGATTATCCATACAGTACAGACCACAAGTTTGGACACACCTTCTCATTCAAAGAGTTTTCTTTATTTTCATGACTATGAAAATTGTAGAGTCACACTGAAGGCATCAAGGGCTATTTGACCAAGGAGAGTGATGGGGTGCTGCGCCAGTCACCAGACCTGAACCCAATCGAGATGGTTTAGGGGTGAGCTGGACCGCAGACAGAAGGCAAAAGGGCCAACAAATGCTAAGCATCTCTCGGGGAACTCCTTCAAGACTGTTGGAAGACCATTTCAGGTGACTAGCTCTTGAAGCTCATCAAGAGAATGCCAAGAGTGTGCAAAGCAGTTATCAAAGCAAAAGGTGCTACTTTGAAGAACCTACAATATGACATATTTTAAGTTATTTCACAGTTTTTTGTTATGTATATAATTCCATATATAATTCATAGTTTTGATGCCTTCAGTGTGAATATACAATTTTCATAGTCATGAAAATAAAGAAAACTCTTTGAATGAGAAGGTGTGTCCAAACTTTTGGTCTATATATATATTGTTTGTTTCTTTTTCATTTAGTACTGCCCCTCAAAATATTGTCTGCATATTTTTCTTCAAGAAATATTGTTGAAAACTGTTGATGTTAAAAATCATACAAAGTGGAATTTCTTTCCTATGTTTGGTGTTAACCATCAGGACAGTTTGCAATAAATTCCTTATTAGTATTCCAAAGTGTTCTAAAGTATTTCAATTAAGCTACAAATCTTGTGTAATCTAACGAATTACACTCCAAAAGGCTTATGTTTTGTAATCTGTAGTGAAATATATTTTTAAATATAAAATATTGATGTTTTATGGTTTCATTGTAAGTTCCAGATAGGTTTAAATGTTTATTAGTGTATGTTTCTTTTCTCTTTTTTTAAATTTCTTGATGCTTTTGGATGTTATTTGTTCTTTTTTTATGCTATCTTTTTTTTTTGTCTTTTGCTAAGTTTTTGACCATTGAGAGGTGACACTTCTGCGTTATATTTTTTAAGTGTAGGTTTAAAATGATTTTCAATATGTTGAGATTGAGTTATCACAATAATGGATAGTAGAACATGTTATGTCGGACATGAGTTTCTGTGAGAGCCACACAATGCGGTGAATTGCTGGACAATCACCATGTTGTCTGTGCATTCATTTGTCCAAAGTAAAGTTTTTCCAGATGTACAACTGCTTCCAGACGAATGCAGTTCTGTGTGGTTTATGGCTTGTTAGTCGTGCACAAGCGAGGGGCCGTGAGGTCACGGACTGTTGAACAGACAATGACTGATAAAGAACTCTGTTTCTTTGTTTCCTTCAGTCTGGCCACAGTCAGTGAGACATGATTTGGATCCTAATTTACCAACATATCTAATAGAAAAACCTTCATCTATTTTTCATCTATTTCATTTGTTTAACAATGCATATATAAATATACATGCATCACAGGGAAAATCTGTTACTGCTGACATTAATTTCAGAGCCTACATCATTTCAAACATCTTACAGAAATAGTTCATCCAAAAAAAAAATCTGTCATCATGTACTCACCAAACCTGCATGAGTTTATTTCTTCTGCTGAACACAATAGAAGATTGTCACGCTTGAGGCAAGAAACAGGTGGGCATCTAAATGCAGCACAATTTATTAACAAAAAGAATCAAAAGAATCCAAACAAAGCGACAACAAGGCAGAGAAATTCAGACAAAGCAAAAAAAAAAACAGACAACAGATTACATTAAGCAAAACAATTACCAAGAAACAAAAGGCTGAAACATAGGGTACACAGGGTAACAAGGGGGTGGAGATAATAAATTGATTGAAAATACTGTAGAAGTCAATGGCTACCATCATCTGTTTGGTTAACACTTCCATAGTATTTTGTTCTATACTAGGAAAGTCGATTGCTACCATCAACATTGTTCAAAATATCTTCTTTTGTGTTCAACAGAAGAAAGAAACTCCGGTTTGGAGCAAGTAAATGATGACAGAATGCAAATTTTTGGGTGAACTGTCCCTTAAGCGATGAACGTTGTGTGGAGGAAATGTCAGACTCCGTTGTTTTTCCAGGCTTTTTGTCTATTTTCATCAAAATATTTTGTTTAATTGTTTTTTTGTGCTATCAACATATGAAGAGAATGTAATCTAGGTTCAGGGGTAAAGCCGAGTCGTAACCTGTGACTCACGCCCTGCACAATGTGAAAAAAAGACTTCCTGCATGTGTTCAAGTCATCAGGAGTTTCTTCAGAAGGGCAGCTAGAGTAAAATGCAGAGCCCTGCTCCTCTGTGCATTTATTCTTATACAAAGTTGATCATTTAAGCCCAAACTCCATGTGCTGTATACGTCCTGGCCTGGTCTGTGCAGATCTACCCAGTTCGAGCATGCTATAAACAATAAATCTTATAACTTCTCTCTGACCTGGAACTGTTTCAAACCCATAAGTAGAGCAGAACATCTAATCCTATTTGCATGGAACAGCAGAAACATTTATCTCATTTTTGGTGAGCAATGAAATGACTCTGTGGGAAAAGTCCAAATTTGAAGAATAAAAGTTCAGTATTCTCAGATGTAATGAGCACAAAGTTAACTCAAGTGATTATAATTAATTCTCTAATGGCGTGTTTGAAATGACATCAAAGTTGAGCTCAGGACACGTGAGCTACAGAAGTGTGGGGGAAAGCGACTGGAAATACAGTACATCACCTGGAAGACATTAAGAACTGGTTTTATTTGATTTAAATGAAGGAATTATTATATTCTAAAAGTGAAAAAATGCCAGTGTTTGAACATCCTAAAATTGATATTGAAAATGTATTTGGAAACAATGTCCAAAAGTAAAAAACTGAAAGCAAGAACTTTGCAGCTGTGAAAAACAACATGTTTTGTATTTATGTTTATTTATATAATTATATATATATACTCCTGACAGGTCTGGTTATATGTATTCTTCTTAAATATGTTAAATATGAAATATATAAAATATGTTTTGTTATAATAATATAATATAATCCAATAATAATAATAATAATAAATTGTTATCGTTCATCAGCCCCCTTATATATCCTGGGAGGGGTGTGTGTTAGTTTTCCATTGCCAGATTTCAGTATTAAGTCAGGTTTGCAATTTATCCTTGGCAAAAAAAAAAAAAAAAATGGGAAAATGTCCAAGTGGACAGGAAAAATCTCTGAGACCGACTTGTTTAGGTGTGCGTTTAGTGTAGATTTCCTTGTGCAATGTGGCATTGGATGGTCAATGCAGGAATGAGGGCGTTCATGTGGTACTACATCAGTACAACCTTATAACAATACGTCATGTTTGCGTTTCTCTTAGTAGCACAAAGCATTGCTCTAACAAGAAGCCTCAAGCTTATCCTGGCCCAACAAACCCAAGAAGAGGCCAATGAACACATCATAAATGCCAGAAAACAAACAAAATGCCTGACTTGGGCCACACAATGGCCTTGGTAAGGAAGATGGATCACTTTATATTCTGTGCACAAGAGTATACAAATCTAAGGCTTCTTTTCCTCTACATTTTATGACCTTCATCTGTTGACTTATTAAGATGTTGCAATAGTGCCACAAAACAAATCTCAAGAGGGTGATTGAGATGGAGCTTGTGTGTCCTGCTTATTATGCGGCTACTTGCCGAATGAAGCAGACATGAAACGTTCATTTATATATATATATATATATATATATATATACCCAATATACAGCTTAACCTAGGGCTCTGCTATTCATTGTATTTCAGCTTCAGCTATGTTGCCTTCCAAACAAGCAGGATATCAAGATAAAACGATTCATTTGCCACATGAGGTTGCATCCAAATCAGTCAGATTATGTAATGTGGCTGTAAAAAAAATTGCAGTCTGTTGTAGGATTTATTTCTACATTTAGTAGTAATTAACTGAACACTGTACTGTTAGACTGAGTTACATGAAAACTTAAAGCAAAGCATTGTCATTTTCTATTAAACTTGGATTGTTTGTAATTTTATTAACTTTTGTTTAATTAATGACTGTTTTCTTATCTTTAATAATTGTTTGGAGACTTCTTTTTTTTTTTTTTTACATTACAGTTATGTTAGATAGCCTAGCTTTAGTTTCTGCTATGGTAACTTAAAAAAAAAAAATGAAAACTTGAAAAAAATATTGACTCACATAGGCATGAAAAAAGTGCACCTGTTATTTATTTACTTCTTTATTTATGTGGGGGTGTGTGTGAAAAAAAAAACCTATTGTTAATTTGAAAGAAGTTAATTTTGTTGCACCACAGCAGATAAAAAGCGAATGATGTATAAATTCACTAAGGACTGTATGTATTAACAAGCTTGGCCTTGTGTTGACTCGACTTTGCCCTCGGCTACAACACTTATAAGCTCTCTATTGTGAAGATGAATGTCTGTGTAAAGTGACATCCATTTAACACTTGGGAGTGGAATAATAATAGGCATGACATCATTTGTGTGGTAATGATTAATAGTGTTTTTAATGCCAATGATTTCAGCAAGAAGCGACAAAATTTCTTTGTATTTGTTACGTATCTAATGTTGACCCTTTTTTCAACCGCAGTCATAAATGGTCACTGATAAAAGAAAACGTTATCTCAAGGGTGAGGGTGCAGAATTATCCTCTCATTTGTTGCTGAAAACCATGGAAGGATCCTGAGCAGATTCAGCCCTTGTTCTGTCAGGTGTCCCGACAAAGGAGTCATGGTTTGTAAGCATTTATGACTGTTCTGGTTAATCTTAAACCATTGATTTCCCATGCCAGGTTCCTCTCTTTTGCATATGTTCGTATGCGTTTGTCAATGATTCATGGGAACTTTGCATATCATCACCTCGCAGACCATCAGCTCCCATGTGTGAACCCTACTTGGATGTCAGCATGTGAAACCGTGCAAACCATTGCAGGACTACAGGACTACAAAAGCCAATGAAATAAAATAAATAAACTAAGAAAGCTGCAGCGGACAGCTCAAGCAGTTCACTTCCGTATTTTTACACATTCAAAGTTGATGTATTTTAAATTAAATATACTTTAACTTCATTATTACAAATGTGTAATGATAGCTATATATTAATATCAATAAAATTACATAAGCATATTTTAGTGTATCATAAATGCTTGTCAGTATATTTGGCAATACACTTTACACAACAGATGTAATAATGATAAAGGATCTAAAATATGGTCATGCAGAATAAACCGTTAATATGTGCTTTATAAGTACTAATAAAAGCCAATAGGCTAGTAATATGCATGCTAATAAACAACTAGTAAATAGTGAGAATCGGTCCCTAAACTAAAGTGTTATCATATTTTTAAAATTTATTACAAATTCATTTTAATAGAATGCTAAACTGCACTTCTGTTTCACATGGGTTCAAGTGCCAGAAAGCACTTTCTACCTACTTTCTTCCATTCTGGGGTACATTTCCCAAAAGCATAGTTGCTAACTAAGTTAGTTACTTTGTTGGTTGCAATACAATTTCCCATTGCCAACCAACTAAGTTGCTAACAGGTTAGCAACTATGCTTTTGGGAAACGCACCCCTGAATGCTAGTGTAAGTCAATACTGAGCAGTTGAAGTCAAGGGCAGCGTCACATACACTGAGCACGAGGTGTAAATGAGATAGGAAGCACAGAATCAACCGATGAAAAGCCCAAGGCTGTTTGTTAGAGAGTATTAAACACTTGCTCTGCATATGTGACACACGTCAACTCCTTTTTGAACACACAACACTATTAAATATTAAACAGGACCATCTGTCAAATACAAGGTTATGCTATTCATGAAAAGTCAAAAAGCGTTACTTCAACTTCGAAGAATAGATATTATATTTTTTCTTGTATGTAAAGCCTTTGAATAGCCCCTACATTTGATCTTTTTTCTATTCCTCCCAGATCTCCCTGCGTGTGTTAAAGCACATATAGTCCTACTGTCCTCAGAAGTTGGATATGAATGCACTAGCGTAAATACATCTGCTACCAATATTCCATACAGCATTATGCTAATGACATGAATTAAACAGTCTAATTTTCTCCAGCATGTTCATTGCCTTCAGGAATTGGTTATGAAGTCTATATTAGCATTCCAAATCTCATACTGTAAAGCAAAATTTGGTAACACTTTAGAATAAGGTTCCATTAGTTAATGTTAGTTAATGTATTAATTAACATGAAAAAACAATGAATAATACATTTATTACTGTATTTATTCATCTTCGTTAATGTTAGTTAATGAAAATACAGTTATTCATTGTTAGTTCATGGTAATTCACAGTGCATTAACTAATGTTAACAAGCACAACTTTTGATTTAAATAATGCATTAGTAAATGTTGAAATTAACATGAACTAAGACTTATAAATGCTGTAGAAGGATTGTTCTTGCTTAGTTCATGTTAACGAAAGTAGTTAACTAACATTAACTAATGGAACCTTATTCTAAAGTGTTACCCAAAATTTTAATTTTAACTTTCTGCCCATTGGATAGTTGTTTGGAAAAACAATGTTCTGAAGAGCTGAGGTCAAGGAAAATGGATACGAACGGCGTCGACATTAACTTTATGTTTTGACTGATGTTTGCAAAAGTTAAAACTATTGAGAAAGCTGAGGATTATGCATGTGTTTTTCCATGCTAATAACTCTGAAAAAGCTTTGACTTCTGCAGTGACCAATGTTCAGGAATGTCTTACCAGATCAGGTTTATTTTTGAACACACACACACACACACACAAACTGTGTGTTTGTTTGCAAAACAACCAGCTGAGAGGTTTTTCTAAGAGGTGAGGAGCTTGAAACTGTTTACTTAAAGAGTTTACAAACCTTGGGTTGACTTTGGATTCTGCTTTCAATTTTCAAAGTCACATGAAAAGTTGGCTAATATTGTAAAGTTTAATTTAAAGATTTTAAGTACGTTAGGCCATTTCTGTCAGTCGGCGCTGCTAGGTTGTATTTACACTGGGTGATCTTTTCACATATTGGGTGTTATAAATGGGTCATTTAGAAGTGGCACAACTCAAAGACAATAGAATCACTGTATAAGAAGGTGATAAAACTGTTAGATAAAAAAACCCGTCATTTTATTATTCTTTCAAACCCAAACACAATCAATTGAGTTTTGAAAATAAGATGTAGCCTATTAAATATCGGAGTAAATATTGGAATAGTTTACCACAGTCAATATGAGACTCGTCATACCTTTATCATTTAAAAAATTGGCTGATGACGAATTAGTTGTGTAAACACTTTACTTAGAAATGTTAAATATGTGTTGGGTATTATTCTTTTATGTACTGTTGTATGTGTATTTGAGTGTATGTAAATTAACAATGTTGCTATAATCCGGTTTGTTTATATTTTGTATTACTACAAATGTTCATTAACATGGATTGTCCCTATCAAATAAATAAACAATACAATATAACGTTTTACTTGCTCGATGAGGATGTTAAAACAAATGTAATACATAAATTCCTACAACTTTCACGCTGTGAAAATAAAAACGGAAGACAGAAGACAAAAGGCGCAGCGCTGAAAAGGGGCGGAGCTAGACTTCTAAAAAAAAAGAATCCACTTTTTTTATATATATATATAGTATATATATATAGTATTTTTTTTTTCATCTGAACATCTTTAAAAAAAATCTAAAGAACCTTTTATGGTATAGTAAGGTCATTCAATGAACCACATATGCTTAATTTTTAAGAGCGTCACTTAAAAGCAGTTGAGCTGTTTTAAAGGGTTTCGTTGTGTTGATGTGAATTTGTATGGTTCTGAATGAGTTGTGTGGTGTTGCACTGGGCGGGTTGTGTGTGCTTGTCTGTTCCTCCCCTCAGCGCTGGACTCTCCTCCTCACTCTGCACTAGTTTTATTTAAAGAGTGAATGAGGACAGCGCAGTTTCTCTGCTGTGGATACCGTTTGAATCAAATATGTCTCACACTGTGACTCTCGCCGGTCCCTCGCCTTGGGGGTTTCGTCTGGTGGGTGGACGGGACTTCAGCACACCGCTCATCATCTCAAAAGTACGTCTTTTCTTATGTTTCTCTTTAATGAATAACTCTTTGAGAGTGAGGCGAGGGCCTCTTCACAGCCGGCGCGTTACTCCGCTGTCACGATGTTACATGACATTTGGGCTTTACGTCTCTTAGATCAGATAAACTTTACAAACTCTTTTTTTTTTTTTTTTTTTTTTTTTTTTTTGTATTGCGTTGATTGTTCTGTTACAGTATAAGTACAGATAGTGACATCATCGCATTTGCCTCCCAATCTGTAACGATAATATTTTAATGTGACTTGATTTTGTTATTCAAACACATTAATCAGAAGTTGCTCTTTTAGGCTCATTAAACCTAACGGAGTTCTTGGGTCGGTTCCATTGAAATATGGACATCATCTCTAAAATCTCTTTAGAAAAATAACAGCAGAAACATGAGACTTAAGAGTCTAAGCATATAGCTGTAAAATCAATAGCACTGGTCAGATCATTTAGTCTGGGAAGAAATGTTTGAGTTCATGTTAAAACCTTTGACAATTTGGGTTCAGTCAATATATTGAGGTGAAAAATGTAAAAAGCAGGAAACTTAATGGGAAAGTTGATCTAAAAATGAAAATGATGACATCATTATTTCCTCACCATTGAGCTGGGTTTCTTTCTTCTGCTGAGCACTTAAGAAGATGTTTTGAAGAATGTTTGTGACCAAACAGTTGACGGTAGCCATTGACCTCTACAGTGTTTTTTTATATACAATGGAAGTCAGTGGCAACCATTTAACCACATTCTTCAAAATACCTTGTGTTCAACAGAAGGTTTGGGATGCCATGAGGGTGAGTGAATGATGACAACATTTAGATTTTGGGGCACACTGTCTCTTCAGGGAAAGGTCTATGAGAAACATTCAAGATATTTCTGAGACCTCTTTGTGATTTTCACATTTCTTTGGGCTCTGACTTCGATGCTTCTCAAATAAATGAAAAGCTGAATCATGCTCGACTTACCCTATCATTTACTGCACATTTGTGGTCTGTAAATGCCAATGCCAGAAGAAATCTTATTCAGCTGGCTTCCACTTACATTGCCTTAGAATAGCAGCAGCTGGTTTTCACCAATTAATATTTACAGCCCCAGCCAGCCAGGGCTTTATCTGTGAGATGAAATGGTTGTGGATGTTTAGTCTACTCCACACGTCCAGTGGATGAATAAATGGACTGGATGCAGGCACAGTTTTCTAGTCATTTAGATGCAAAAAAATCCAAATCCAGATCCCATACAAATAAAACAGCCCCTAGCCAGAGTAAGAACCCTGTGTTGATCAGTTTCAATGTTGTCTAGGCCAAAGAAACATCTTCAGCTTGTGAAGATAGCAGCTTGATCGCACTGAAAGCTGGTGAAAGGCTCCTCAGTCTGAAACTGGTGAAGTGGAGGCTCAGATTCCTATATTTCACATTCACATCCTGACGATTTTCATCTGGCACTGTGGGTAGATTTCCCAGTACTTGCTGAAATGAACAGGTCAGCCACAGGTTTTGTTAAGTGTCTATTAGGGTTGCAGATGTTAAGTTGTCTGTTGCCAAAATAGCAATTTTTCCAGAATCAAAATGGAAAACCTCCAAATGGAAAAGTTTAAACACAAGATGCAGTTTTAGGAAAACGAATGCGGACAGCTGATTCAGATAATGTGGCAGATGCATTGGTAATATAAAGAGATTGTTTTTCAAAACTGCAGTTACAGTAGCCATAGGGTCTCCACAGCCTTGTTGTAAAATGCCTTTGCTTCTGAGCTAATGGGTTGAACATTTGGTGTTTTCCTGCTGAATGTGAAAGTGCAATACATAACAAATTGTCAGCGCTTGTGGCCATCCATTCACAGGAATTCACAGCCCTGTGTCACACAGAAGGCCATGCTTTCACTACTCTTTCCAAAGTCTTCACTTCAAAAGTACTAAAAAGATCTGAAACCTTCATTTTAAAGTTGTCCGAACCGGTTTAGCATGCACCGTCTTCTAAACATATTTACTCTGTTAATCTTCGGTGTCTGGCTGGCTTCATTGGGGATTTCACAGAACTGATTTATTGCATCCAGGGCCTTCCTCTTGTTATTGCTCTGTAAGGGCATGCAGTAATGCTGGCACGCTGCAGCTCATTGTCCACAGTCGTTCAGCTCCGCATTCGTAACACAGACACATTCCAGGAAGCCATGTGACATCATTCAAAATGAGATTAAGTAGCAAGTAGGAGATTTTCAAACACAGGACTCATCTAAAAAGTTCACAACTGTTCAGCGTCATGGGCGTTTTGTCAAGCAACACTGTTAAAGTTGAATGTCTGTTTAAATGCTCTATCGGACCGGGTCATGGACGGTAGGGAAAAACATTGCTTAAATGCCAAGGATTGCCTACTTAAAAAATGCTTGCACAAAAAAACTCTACTGTATTTCAATGCAAATTCATCTGTCGTTAGAAGCTAGGCAGATGCCAGCACCGTCAGTTTGCGTGACGTGCACCCATCCTTGAAAAACAATACAAAATAACAAACTTTCAACAAAATAAGTTCCAGTTTACAATAAACATGGGTTCAGTTGCAACAAAGATACACATGGTTTGTGCTGAGCACATTTAAAGCATGATTCACTGTTGCAGGGTAAGCATATTTGGTCATTCTTTGGGACTTCAGTGTGAAATCTGGGTACTGAGGTAAACCGGTTTACAACAGCTGTTCTATACTAAAGTGTTTTTTAGGAACTTTGTGTCCTAAGAATTTAAGAGTAATTTAATGATTTGTCACCGCTATTAACTTTGTGGTACATTGAAAACAACTCTTTATATCCAATTTTCAGTAAACCAAGCATACATTTTCAGCACCCTAGTATACATGTTTTTTTATTTTTGTTTTTCATAGAATTGCCATTTATAGTCATTAAAATGTTAAGTAGGGATGTGTGATATTGGATTTGTGGCGATATTTGAAATGCTTATATCTTTTAACTCACTTTGACTGATAGCCGATGTCAATATATTTGCTTTTGTTTGAAAACAACACCAAGTCTCTCCTGTGTTGAGATTATGAATTTACGATTGCTGCTTTATTCTGAAACACAAGTTAAATAACATCTAAATGTTTTTTTTGTGTGTGTGTACTTTACATTTTATTTTATTACAAGCAGGCCTGTAGTGCACCATAAATCAATAAAACGCTTTACCAGACAGGCATCAGGTCATTACACTTTTGTACCTTTCAGGTATTAATATGAACACTTTAGATACAAAGTTGTACCTTTTGAAAAGGTACAGTCCCAGTGACCGCTTTAGTAGCTGTTTTTCTGACAGTGTAAGATCATAATCTTCTCATAACTTGTCCTCTCTCTCAGGGCAGGGTAAACCAAAATGTTTCAAGATAAAACACCATGTGTAGGATGGCTCAGGACAGGCAAAGAAACTCGATAAATGGGATGAATTAACCTTAATAGTAGGTCATAGCTTCTGTTTGCTAAATATTTAGGGTTGTACATATGTCCTTGGCTTATTATAGGCTGATATATTTGCTCGTAAATGACTTTGAGGTAGGCTTAATCGCACTCAGAACAACAGCCCTCTGTGCTTAAGTCAAGTGTCCTGCACTTAGGAACAATTTCAGGCTATTTCCTGACTTAATGTCTAAACTGGGCTTTTGAGCGACATTTAGACGTCTCTGAATACTTCAGCTTCATTGTATCTACTCAGTATGTAGAGTTAAAGTGGGTCTTAGAAAATGTATCTCTTGTTAATGTGGTCGGTGATTTCTACTTGCAATTCCCTATATAGTAGTTTGATTGTAAAAAAGTATAGATTTATAATATCGACCCATATAACAGTTCCTTAATAACATGAAAAGGCAATCAAAGAGGAAAAAAATGTCTGCTTGCATTTCATCGTTTTTTGATCCAGAGCCCCCCATGAATTGAACAGATAACTCACTTTAGTTTGTGAGATCTCAAAGCCAACGAGTGCTGGCAGGATGTGTGATAAGCGTGGGTTAGACATATAATTACTGATATAATTACTGAAAATTGTTGTCATGTGTAGAGAAAATGACCAACCAAAGTCTAACACATAAATTATTTTCTGAAGGAATTCAGCAGTTGTTTACTGTAATTGTTTAAAGTACTTTTAAAAAAGAATATTGTGGTTTTTGCTTCTTATGAAAACTAATTGTCATTAAAACCGTGTCTAGAAATATTTCGCCATAAAATCAAAAGAAAAGACAAGAAATTCTGTTTTGCATAGTTTCAATTATATACCTTTTTACAATCACTTTTATTACAAAGATCTTTGGCATTATGATGTTCCTTTTTTATGACTTCATTATTTCCTTCCCCATTGTCAGAAAAAGAAAAAAAAAACATTACTGTAAAGGAAAAACAATGGCTCATTGGAAAAACTTACCTATACTTACAATACACTGCAGTTTCCAGCTGAAATAGCACTAGTGGCAGTAAAACACCACCAACTTTTAATCGTTCTCATGCGAATTATGGTGTAAAAGGCAGAAAATTGATTAAGAAAGGTTTTTTCACTTGGTTCCTTGCTCTAATAACTCTAATAACATCAGAACACTTCTAATGTACAATATAGTGTAAGGGTTCCCAAAAATATTATGTTGTAAAAATGTATATGTAAAATATTTACTTGATATATCCCTTGAGATTTTAGGTTAATATTTTAATAATTAAATGACATGTTGTCTTCTCAGATAAGTGTTAATGGTCACATGACTTGCAAGTAAACAATAATATATTTCCTCTGTTTTTAGTTTTTAAATTATTATTTATTTATTTTTTTTACAAATTATTACAATATATTAGTAGTAGTAGTAGTATGTTTTAATACTAATTATAAAAAATGAAGACACAAATATATTTTTGTAATTTATTTTTACTGCAAAGTAAAAATTCAGTATTTGATGATAATTTTATTTCACACTAAAATACCACTGTTTATGTCTAAAGCTCTTCACTTTCAAGTCTTATAACATTTCAAATCCTTAAGCTTTTATTTGACAGAATACTGGTGAACTTTTGTCCAAAAATACTGAATGTAAATAAAGAGAACAGGGTGCTTGCAACACCAAGGTCACTGGTTTAATTCCCAGGTAATGCATAATACACTTACATTGTACTTACAGTAAATGTACTGACTGAAAAAAAACTCTTGTTTTGACAAGATTTTTAATTGCTGTTTTAAGTTGATGAAATGAAGATATTAAGAGATTAATAGAATTTTGACAGGCAAGGCTTTGCAACTCATAGAGTCAAAAAAGCAAACTAATCAGAGCTACAATAACTGCATGGATGCATCACATTGAATAGTCATTGCATTCTACATTAGTCAAGTGTGACTGATCATATATCATTGGTCTAGTTGTTGGCTTTGTCTCACAGATGGTTTCCAGTCAGTCAGTAATGGTACCTTTGGCTGCAGGCGCTGCAGTGTTTGTCTTGGGTGTGGTGCCTCCTTAACCTCTTTTCTGTTTGGCTTTTGTTAGATAACACCTGCGAGTAAAGCAGCGTTGGGCAACTTGTGCCCTGGAGACACCATCCTAGCCATCAATGGAGAAAGCACAGAGACCATGACACACATGGAGGCTCAGAACCGCATTAAAGCCTGCACAGATCAGCTTGTGTTGGCCATCAGCAGGTATACCTACCTTACTCTACATACATTCACATGGTGCAAAGATATGAGACCAAATGCACATCTGTTTCCTTCTCTATCAGAAAAAAATGGTACAAGAGCTGTCACTAGGGCACTACCTTTTTAAAAGGTACACTTTTGTGCCTTATTAACCCCTGAATGGATCATATTAGTAACTTAAGAGTTCATATTAGTCCCTAAAGTGTGCATATTAGTACCTAAATGGTACATCTTAGTATCTTGTGAAAGGATACCACAAATGTGACAGCTTTTGTACCTTTTTTTGAGAGTTTGAAAAATGCTTGAGTGCTTGTGAACTTCTCTAAGTGTTTATTATGCAGTTACAGGTCAGATAGTGATATTATTGTGACTCTTTGTTTGAGCGAGTCGTCTAGGCCAGACATAACAACACTGGCTCAACCAATCATGTGCGTTTGGTGCAAGGATCTGACTACTGGAATGATTTATAATGCGTCACGATTTTTCAGACTCTCAGTTCTAATGCACTGTACACAGAGGAAAAAGAAATTCATTTACAATCCCCCTTAACAAACTTCTGCTTTTTTTTACTTTTCTATTCAATATAATCCATTAAAATGTAATATAATGATAAAGGGAGTCATGCATGTATGCTGAAATTGCTTTTTAGCAATGTTAGAAATGAACTCTTCCATTTAAGAGCAATATTTTCCCACTGGGGCAAGTTTTTTTTTTAATTCCTTGTTAAATGTATCTGTGTTGTCTAACATAATTATTAAAATAAAAACACAATAAACATAAAACAAAGTTACTGGCCAACTAGTTTTTACTAGAATTTGGTGCTTGGTGAATGTTAATGTTAGGCCCTGATCAAAGCAGGTGCTGCCCATCATAAATAAAAGCATGTGACAGGCGTGGCAGATCATAATCAGAGGAATACACCTGAAAAAGGCAAAACAACGAGCATGTTTACATGCACACCGATACACTGATAACTCACAAAAATCAGGCTTATTGAAATAACCAGTCATCCGGCTTACATGCAAACCAAGTAAACTGCATTTATAGTGTGCGTTAAATATGCTGAGTACGGAAGATCAAACGTGTGAGACAGTCAATTCTGTGTTGACCGAACACAAACTGTGTTGATCGTACTGTTCCATTTTTACACAACCATAGGAAACTTCATTCTCCCAACATCGTTCTCCCTAAACGTTTTAGTCGTCAGTATAATACTTTTTAAACATACAGAACTCTCACATGCGAGTGTGAGATTCACCCGGAGGCATCGTATGCTACATCTTGCCATATTTGGTGTGTGTTCTCTGAGCAAGCTGCTCTTGTTATTTGGAAAAGCCCCGACCTCTGTGCTCATTTATCATCTTTTGACATCAAGTGGTACGTTCACATAGGAGTAGTAAATTTATTTAAGGATACCCTGGGTTGTTTATACTCGGCCTTCGACTGGGAACTTTAGAGACTCCTTTAGTTTTCCTCAACAGCTGATCACATTTCAAAACCTTCAGCCAAAATGTTCTTTCATCAGTATATCTACATGACTAGAGTACATTTTTTTTTTTACATTTTGTCAACATCTGATCTTTGCTGTCTTTAGGTGTTTTTATGGCCTGTATAGATGGCCCTGTGAAGGTCATGTGACAGCATTGTAAATGCAAAAACACGGCCCCCCGTATCTTTTGGTATGTGACCTTTAGCAGATGACAATGATACATTTGTATTAGTCTGTGCTCTTGAAATGAGTGTTGCACTAGCACGTCACTACTATAGCGGTTTGTTCACACTATTATGTTTAGATGGAAAAAACAAAGCTAATTATATGTTGTTAGTTGCAGTTTAATTTGAGAGATGCATAGATGATAAATTGGAAAAAATGCATGACACATTATAAATGTTCAGGTATAGGCAAAAAAAATGTGCTGCCTCTTTAAACTTTCATAACCCAGTAAAAAAAAGAAAAAAAAAGCGGGTTCTTCCAGTTAAATTAAATGTGCATGTAAGTTTAGATTCGATAACAAGATTTAAGATTCAAGATAAATCAGTACTGGATTATTCCCAGTAAACTGTGTCATTTGTGCCAAGGGGAAGTTTTTATATTTATTTTTTTAATAAATCATATTTTCCCTCCAGGGTTCCAACTGCCATTTATCACCATATATATATATATATATATATATATATATATATATATATATATATATATATATATATACCCAGCCCAGGTGACAAAAAGTAACGCTAAATTAACGTAATGCATTACTTTCTATAAAAATTAACTAGGTAAATTAATTAGTTACTTTTTTGAGCAATTATGGGGATGAACATCTGCATAAAATAGCTGATAACATACTCAACTAGTCAGTCTTCTCGCTTTTTATTTGTGCTGATGGTGCTGAAATGGGGACATGTAAATAATATTTGGATTAAAAAGTCAAACTTCTTTTTAAAAAAAAGTTTATCATTACTGACTAAACATTGTCACATATTTGAAATAATGTGATTTAAATTTAATCAGTGTGAATCAGTATGACATATCCCACAAACACGGCTCTGTCAGTAATAATTACTACCATAATAAGCTAAATTGTTTAATTGATTTATGCACATAATGTAACATAATTCTGAAATAAATGAATTTGTTGTCCAAACATGTCAGTGTTTGAGGAATGAGGCTGGAAATAACACACAAATGCTGACAGTGGAAAATAAGAGCCAACACATTTCAGCCAAAATGACCAGGAAAGCATGGGATTCTGAACAGCATCCAGTATTTACATAAACATATTACTGATTTAAGCAATTCCAGAACCATTGTCTTTCTTGCTTAAGTACTAATAGGAGTTGAAAACCCCAGTGAAATCAAAACATGATCTTAGCATCACCCACTGAGGCTTTGTTTTGACTTAGCTGAATGTAAGACCTCATCCATTACTCTTTTGTTTTCAAGGGTCACAGTTTGATTGATATCTCAGTGACGCAGGTTAGTAAAGGTCATGACACACCAAGCCTGTGGCCTGCCAAAAAGTTATGTTTGAAAACTCTGTGAAGACTGTAGACGATGGCCAACTCACATGTGTTATGCGTCAGTATGAGAGGTCTCCATGCGTGAGATAACTCTCCAGACCTGCAGGTGGCAGTATTCTGTATTCAGCATTCAGAAATGGAAACTGAATCTAGAACTGCAGATATACCACTTTGAATATGTATCATGTTGATTAGTTGGCTTAATTACAAAACATAACAAAATTACTAAAATTAAATAAAGGAACTACAGAAAATATTCAATTTAAATACAATATTAGAGTAAAAAATAATTCATAATATTAACTAAAACTGCAATAGTGTATCAGTAGCCGGGTTTCCATCCAAAGTTACGAATTTAACTAATGCGCAAAATTGGAATATCCCACAAAACATTTGCGAACAAGCACTGTTTCCATCCAACGAGTCAAAGACAACAAAATCGTCACTTCCTGATAAACTAAGTGCGTTACATCTCTCACTCACAATTTCTTGTAACTTGGGGACAGGAGAGGTTTCAGTGAATAAATGGGAAAACAATGTAACTTGCATTATTATTTAAAAGAAGTAACTTACATATTTTCATGTAAATTTACTTTAGTTGTTACTTGGAAAAATGAATCTGATTATGTTACTTGTTATGCGTTAATCCCAAAACAGATCAGTAGTATATGTCAAAAAACAAAAACTACTAATCATACTTGTGCATTTTTGTTCTCCCGTTCATGAACAGTTGGATTGAGCCCAGTGCATTATGGGTACTGAAGCTTTCCTACCTTTTAGGCAAATAGGAGCAGCTCTTTTTCTCAGCTTTCTCTAGTCATTATATTCTTTTCTACTGTATTGACAGCCAGTTATTTTAAAATGCAGTGTTGCCTGTGGTCATTTACCCCTTTAACGCCCCTCATTCTTGTATTTCTGACTGTAACATTTAGAGTTTCCATGTCTGGTTACTGGATGTACAGGATATGTTCCCGCTTGACCTCTGAATCAGCA
This sequence comes from Carassius auratus, assembly GCF_003368295.1. NCBI lineage: Eukaryota > Metazoa > Chordata > Actinopteri > Cypriniformes > Cyprinidae > Carassius > Carassius auratus. The sequence goes on along the minus strand of NC_039288.1, from coordinate 4,780,003 downwards.
CTGGACAAAAAAGGTCTACTGTAACATGTCATACAGACGCACCCTGGCGTATCCTTCAGCTACTGTGAAGGCAGAGAACAGCTGCTGGGAATCTCTCCGTATCTCGCTAGCCTCCTTCCTCTTTAAGGAAAGTTGGAGTCTGGAAAAGGCGGAGAGTGCGGATGACAAAGATTTGTTTCCACAAGTCATGAAGCTGTCGGAAAGAGCCTGCTGGGCCAGCGACTTAAAGCTCAGTGAGTCATAAGACCTGGGTCATGGAAGTGCAGGGGAGCGGAGAAAATAAAAAAGAGGAATTAAGGCAAAGAGAAAACAGGGCAGGACTTAGTGCTTAGTGGACAATGACGCACGAATGAAGAATTGTGTGTGGATTTGAAAGCTTAGAGGAGGAAACAAAGAGAGGGAAGAGCTACGTTTGCCATTCCTTGACAGCTGAAAAGGGAATTTCAAAGGATCCGTGGAGAGGGGTGATGTCATCGAATTGAAGCACTTGTCAAATAACGTTTAGTGTTTGAAATTAAAATATAGTTTAGAATTTCAAACTGGTTTCGCTGTTGGTTAAACAAACAGGACTTCTGGTGCTTGAGCCAAAAGTTGACATGTTAGGACATCCTGCATTAAGCAGACTTGTACTGTGATTTTTATTTATTTATTTTACCCCACGGGACCCAAATATTTTATTAATACGATACTGGAGCAGGAATGGACACTGTTCTGCAGATTCTATCTCTGTCCCTAATTATACAGGGCCGGTCCCATGGAGCCAGTTTAGCCAGGTAGGTTTTAGATCAGTTGGGTTTTAGGGTTTTAGTGTTATATCCTGGGTAAGAGATTGCAAACTAATACTGTAACAGATGTCAGCATTAAAGTGCATTAAATGCATCAAATATATAATATGTGTAATATATAATTCATACATCAAATCCTGGCAGTTTAATCATTAAAACGTTTCACTGTGAACTGCTTTCATATGGAGCAAGACATCTTAAAAGGATAAAATGGTTTTATAGTATTCTGTGTCTCCTGTTTATCACATCTCTTGCTAGTGAAGAACAAATTGTCTCCAGTAAAGTGGGAAAAATGGGACAAATGAAAGTCGCTGTGTCTAGACTCTTTAGAAATTCAGTCTATGAATGACTTATAGTTGACGGTGACACATTTAACTGAGAAATGCGTGAAAACATTTTATCATTTAAAAATAAATAAATAAATAAACCACATGCTTCAGGGCAGAACCGTTGTCTTTGTAGAACAGACTCTTAAAATGTAACATTCAAGAATTTGAGAAAAAATAATTCCATTCCTTTTTCAGTGAATAAGGCCCAAACAACTTGAAATGATTAAACAATGCTCAGATACAAATACATACACTATACAAATGCAAATAAGCATCTGGTTTTTATTACTGGGGCACAGCAAAATACCAATTGCTCACTTATCATACCTCAAGTGTCTTATGAAAAATGACCATTTGGAAACTATATTTGAACAGTCCATCGCTGTGTTTTCTGGAAACCTCTGTGCATTAGTCATCTTCCTGAAAATGGAAATGAAACAAAGCAGCAAAGCCAAAGCGAACCCTCCACTATTGCAACTCGGTTACACATTCAAGGAATCCCAACCAGATGGGAAAAAATGATAGAGACAGAAACATTTTATTTTAGCAACAGAGTTGAGACACCCACTGATAACATGAGTTAATGAGATGACGTCATTCATTTATTTGTATTCCTACTGTAAATAGTACTTTTGAGATGCTAATCTCATTCTAAACCTAACCCTAACACTGTTTCTTAAAATATATATAATTTTTTTTAATGCAAACAGATAGGTGTAATCATCATTTATTAATTGCTAAAATGCCAAAGAAAAACGTACCAAAGTAGTCCAAATAACAATATGATAGCAATGGTTAAACAAATACATAAATGTTATTCATTTGAAGGTTTTGAAGTATAGTCTGGTTTAACATTATGCAAATATTTTATAACATTTCATTCTGTTGTGCAAATTTGTTAAAATTTCATGATTAAAATACAAATGAAAACAAATACATTAGATTAACCAATTAATTCCATTTCTGCACACATAAGGAATTATACTATGTTCATGTCTACAAAGTTGTTCCTACATCAAAACTTTACGTTTTAGATGACGTCAATCATTTTATTGTCTATGCAAACGTAAGAAAATGTATGTGTGGTAGAATCACACGTTATGTAAAATACATTCAGGTCAAGTCACCTTTATTTGTATAGCGCTTTATACAATACTGTCAAAGCAGCTTTACAGAATCATTTTTCATCTGACGTCAGTTTATTGATGATTCAGTGATGTCATCATCCAATTCAGTTCTCTTCCAATAGTGTCTGTGCAATCAGTCAAGCGTGCACAACTAAGCAAGCCAAAAGAAAACCTCCATCTGTGACAGAAATGGAGAAAAAAACGCTTTAGGAGAAACTAGGTACACTCGGGGGTCCAGTTCTCCTCTGGACAGGTGAAACCAGCATGGCGTGGTTTAACTCCAGGCTGCAGCACTGATCAGATTGTGCAGAGGACTCGTCTGGTTCTGATGGTCATCGAGGTGATGAGGTATTAAAAAGGGATCTGTCTCTGGGGTGAATCTAGCTGTCCTGGTCTCCGCTGACAATCAGGGCTGTAGAGGATGTCTCTAGGTACTGATCCACCATCTGGACTGGATACATACTGGATGAATGAAAGAGACTAATATTAGCGTAGATGCCATTCTTCTTACGATGTATTCTTGCATACTAATACTCATGAGATCATGTTGAGAAAAATCCCATTTGTCCCTATGAGGAGGTCAGTCTCCATTTAAGTGTCTCATTGTCATGCTGATAGAAGACAGATTTTGAACAGCCTCCCAATGCATAATTATGTGCCACAAACTTGCTTGATTATAATGGAGAAAGAGTGGAAACAAAATGATTCATTGTGTGCATCATTTCTGCCCACACTGCAACTGCCTCTCTAATTTCCCCTCATTCTCCGACACACAGTACTTCACATTGTTGATGCAATACGAGTATGAGTGTTTATTTGCCATGTGTCTCGTGTGGGTTTTGTAGAAATTGCTCAATTTCCCAAATAATTATGAAGAAATTAAAATTTTCGATTTCAACAAATTATATAAAAAAACTTAATTGTTTTATGTAAAATAAATGTACTCCATTATCTTGGAAATATATATATATATATATATAAGCCAAAAGGTAATCATCACAACTAAATTATCTGCATCAGCTTTAAATATATATATATATATATATATTTTAATGGCTCACACCTGACCATTTCAATTCAATTCCATTTTAATTTGTAATATTTTTACATTACTTGGCAACCAAGAATACTTGTTTCTTCTTTTGCTACATCTAATTTTTGAGGCTGAGTCGTAATTGTTGGCTGCATATGTCATCGAGATGGTCTCATTTAAGAAGAGTAACCGTTAGATTGCAAAGTAAGAAAAAAAACAGTATTTTAAAATTCACGAGGAGTAACAATCAATTATAATATAGGGTTACCTTTCTTAAATTATGTATACAGCCTACGAATGCGACCTCCAGAGGACACAGCCTCTGCTGCTTTTGTCTTGATTTTCCTGCTCTGTTTACACAACTGAGAAAATAACATAAAGCTTTCCTGCCCAATATATCTTTCCTGTTATATAGAGCCGTGGTACTGTCATGCCATCAAGTCCTACATACAACATTAAACAAAAACAAAAAAAATGTTACAACTACAGTACAACCATTTAAAAGCATCTTTATTCAAGTGGGTATCATATGGAAAACATCCTTTAATCAGTAACATCCAGATGACCCTAAGTCCCTTTGACATTCATTTCTAAGTCATTGCCTCACCCTGCCACATCCAAGCCAGCTCAGAAGGGGGTGCGTTCATGCTCCACTGATCAAGTTTCCATTATGGGACCACAGAGGTTTCTTTGTTGCTCAGATCTGCATATGGCTGTGTGCATGTAGGTGTGAGTAGAAAGGGGGCAGAGGAAAACCACCGTCTTTGTTCGTCCATTTGGTCAAAAGATGCTTAGTATCTGTTTTATTGCACCATTTAACTTGACCATTATGCTGTTTGAGATTTTCATGACAAGCAAGCACATTGATCACTGATATCAGTCAATAATGTTGTCAGCTTTAGACTTTTTTAACTCATGTATGCAGCTCTATGGCTTCACTCACTTCACTGCTTTTGATTTTCTATTTTAGATCTGGAAAGGTTTGGTCTCCAATTGGATTAGAAGAAAACAAGACGAGTCCATTCACCGGCACACTGGAGTCTGAGTCACAGGTATAAATGTAATGTATAATGGGATGCTTTTAAACCCTCACGGCTTAAATTACGTTTTAATTGAAGGCATTTAGCAGATGCTTCTCTGGAGACTCATAATTCTTTTAGCTTCACATGTGAGGACGTTGTGATCAACAGATGTTTCTTTGACGAGCAGTATCTGCCTTGACCGTTCACAGGAATATAAACTACTTTACAATGCTGGAATGAGTCTTCAAACCATTAAATAAATAAATAAATAACATTCCAAAAACCACCTTCGAAATTTGAGGATCAGTTGAAGTCAAATACATTTATGTTTTGCATTCTGATCAGTTTTGTATGGACGCTTGTTTCTGACACAGGCTTTAAAAAAAATATCTCAAAAAGAAATCTCGAAAAGGGTTTTTGTGATTTTTTTTTTTTTTTTTTAATCTCACAATTCTGAGTTTATTTGTTAAAATTATAATTCTGTCTCTCTTTTTTTAAATAGACTCAGAATTGTGAGTTATAAACTCACGATTTGCAATAAAGTCAGATAAAAGTTGTGAGATAAAAAGTCGCAAATACCCTAAAATAACATTTTTAATTAGTGGTGGTAACAAAAAACTGAATTGCACAAAAAAATGATAATGCAATTCTGAGTTAATATTCATATTTTTCCTCCGAATTCTGATTTGCGAGAGAAAAAAGTCTGAATTGTTAGATAAAAAAGTCACAATAACTTTGATCATTTTTATGCTATGATGGAAACTTGCTTCTGTAGTATTGATAAGGAAAGTCACAACAGCTTCTTTATGGAAACTAACTGATATTGTTACACATGGCACCTTCATGTATGGTATAAGTCAACGAAGGTGTTCTTGTGAGTGATAATTTACCAGGTCAGATGCATTCACAAGGAAGGTGCATCTATTGAAATGAATGCATGCATGCTTATTTGGCTCTTTAGATATGGTCAAATATATAAAAAACTTGGTTATATATATATGTTGTAGAATATGTAAAGAATATGTTGTAACATTTTCTAGTCAGATTGATTTGACTTTTTCCCTATACAGTTTTTGTTTTATCCAGCTGTATTTACTTGATGCAACTAATAACATCCAAGTGAAAGATATAAAACCAACATGTCAAAAAAAAAACTGAATCACTGAGTTGGAAAGGGAGCACGCCCTTTGTGTCAGTATTTTGTTGAAACACCTTTAGCCCTTTCTATTCAGTCATGTCATGAAAAATAGCAAATGTCAGATATTTTATGGCAAATGAGACAGATGGTCTGAAATGGTTTTTGGCCCTGACATTGGCATCGGTTGGGCATTGCACAAATCCTTCAGTAAAATCACATTCCCATTTGGTGGCTGTATGTCATAACGTCTATAAAGTGTGTTTCCGTCATTTCCAGAGCAGATGTGTGCCTCATGCTGACATGTAAGTCATAGTGGCTTCTGCCATGGCCACTGGAAAGTATGAATGTTGAAAGTCTGTAAGAATAGTGATAGAACAAGTCACGTCATTTCCACTGGAAGTAGATGCAGCCAAGTATGTGTTAGAGCCAAAGAATTTTTCAGAGGCTGTATTTTAACCCAGACTGTGTAGGTCAGAGCATAACTGAGGAATTGTTTCATTGCTTGGAATTCTTGTTACCTCAGATTTGTCATATGAGATGGAATTTCTTTTATGAATGGAACAAAATTGGCCATGATCCGCCAAGCTTTTAAGGCCCTCTTTTATAACCCTCTTTTATTATGTTTTTTTTTTATAAATGCATTATTATTTCTCAAAATTCTGTTTAATTCTTGGTGTTCCCCATTTTTATTTTGACTTTTCCAGTTATGTGAGTAATCATAATCAAACCATTACTGATTATACTTAGAATCAGTTTGGAATAATTAAGACCTTTAGTTGAATGTTTAATTGCAGTCTCTTCTGTTCCTCAAGCATGCATTTATTTGATCAAAAATACAGTAAAAACTAAAATATATAATTTAAAGTTGATTTGGTGCTCAATTATTATCAGTTATCATTGTAGCTCAATTATTAATAATGGTTCTTATTAGTATCTATGATGGGAACAATTTTAGCTTGATTTTTTATTAATGTAAATTTCAAATGAACAGCATCAAAACTGAAATCTTACAAATCTGTAACATTATAAACGTATTTCTTTTTGTAATATTACAAACATTACTGAAACTTGATTGATTAATTTGATGCTTCCTTGCTGAATAAAAGTATCAATTTATTAATAAACCTACTTATCTTAAAACTTTGAATGATAAAAATGTATCACAGTTTCCACAAAAATATTAGGCAGCAACAAAATAATAGGAAATGTGATATGAAAATCTGCATACTAGAATGATTTCTGAAGAATCTTGAGAAAATTCAGCTTTGCACCACAGGAATAAATAATAGTCATGCATTTTGTGTACGGTAACCTATTTCGTTAAAAGGAATAGTTCACCCAAAAATGAAAATTTGATGTTTATCTGCCTATCCCCAGGGCATCCAAGATGTAGGTGACTTTGTTTCTTCAGTAGAACACAAACCAATATTTTTTTGCTCAAACCGTTGCAGTCCATCAGTGTTATAATGTAAGTGGATGAGAATCACATCTAAAACATACAATAAAACAAAAAAAAACAAAAAACAAACACAAGAAAGCCACTTAACTGCAACGGTTTCAGGTAAAAATCTTGGTTTGTGTTCTACTTAAAAATAAAGTCTACATTTTCGATACCCCGGGGGTAAGCTGACAAACATCACAATTAAATTTTTGGGGTGAACTATGCCTTTAAGTCTTAGATTGCATAATTTTTTTATGTATATTTAATAGGGGTGGAACGGTTCAACTTTTTCACTGTTCGGTTTGTTTCACGGTTTTAGAGTCACGGTTTCGGTATGGTTCGGTATGTGCTATGTTTATGGAGAAACTATACTTAAAAATATATATCTAACTACGAGCAAAAGCACAAATAAATACAAAAGGGTAAAGATACAAATAAAAGAAACATTTTTTTTCTTTCTTTTTTTGGGGGGGGGAGGTCAGGTCTAGCATTAGTTTTTAGGGACAGAAATTTAATAAAGTAATAATTTGTAAAAAAGCATCACATATTTGACTGTATCATTAAAGATTATTCTTTATTAAAGTTACAAACTCTTTTTAATCAAGAGTAGTGAGTGATTTCTTTGTTGTTGCTGTTCGATTAATATAAAGACTGTCACTTTAAGAGAATGCACTGATACAGAAGGTCTACATTCAGCCGGCTATGTCTGCTGTAGGATACTTACCAAAACAGTAATTTTCACGTAATTTTTGTGTGAATTTGTCCATTTAAACACAATACTTCAGAGAGAGCTTATACTTGCGCTTGTTCTGAGGCGCGGGTTTGCTCGCTTTGGATGAGTGCATAAACAAATCTTCTCACTGCGCGCGAGCGAGCGAGCATCCTCTGGCTCTTAAATGTTTAATCTGACAAAGCTTAAATGAGTTTAAACACAGATATCAGCATGTGGTGTTCAGGTCTCATCTGCGCGCACGCACTATCAGCACCCGGTGATGAAGGAATAAATGACATTTTTTTAATTTTCTCATTTTTTTCATGTTTTTTATGTGTGGGAATCCATAATGCACATGCATAAACAGAAACATATATTAGCTGAACCATGTTTGTTTTACACGTTATTTATAGCTAACCATATTACAGATGCTTTGTCAGATTTAAGTTGAACCGCGGTCCCAGCGCGTGTTGAACCGAGTGTGCCATTGTCACGATAGGTATTGGGGAAAAACACAAAGAGAGGGTAGATCCAAATGCAGGTAAGGGTTTTATTTAAACAGAGGGGTAAATACAAAATAAACAGTCATGAGAGACAAATCAAACAAAAAGGGAACCGGATGAAACGGGGAACTCGGAAGAACGGAAAGGTAGAGGAAGTCTGGTGGAACGAGAGAATGAGACACATAGGGTAAGACAAAGCAAGACTGATGGACCTGAAACACAATGACATCAGACAAGGACTCCGTAACATAGACTAAGACAGACTGGGTATTTATACACAGAAGGATAATTGGGAAACAGGAGACAGGTGGGGTGAACAATCAATCACGTAACAAGGAGGAAGGTGACCATATAAGGGAACAGGAAGTGATCTGGGACAGACACCGTGAGAAGGAGGACATCTAGTGGAACCCCGGGGAACAACAACCCAGACACTGTGACAGTACCCCCCCTCTACGGAGCGGCTACCAGACGCTTAAAGACAAAACATGACACAGAGACCAGGAGGGAGGCGGACAGGTGGAGGCTCAGGGGGAGGGACGGAGGGCCAGAAGAGGAACACACGGGGAACAAACACCAGAAATGATACATAAAACCGGGAGACCAGGAGGGAGGAGGACCGGAGGAGGTACAAGGGGAGGGACGGAGGGCCAGACTAAACTAAAAGGAACAGACAGAAACAGAACTCAAAAAACACAAAACATAAGTCCATGAAGGACATGTTGAGGCGTCCACTAGGACGGAGCAGATGACCACCACAGCCGTGTGGTCAAGGCCAGAGCCCTCCAGGGCGGAGCGGAAGACCACCACGTCCTCATGGTCATCACCAGAGTCCCCCAGGGTGGAGCGGACGACCACCACGTCCTCGTGGTCACCGCCAGAGTCCCCCAGGGCGGAGCGGATGACCACCACGTCCTCGTGGTCACCGCCAGAGTCTCCCAGGGCGGAGCCGAAGACCACCACGGCCTTGTGGTCACCGCCTCGGGAACTGTAACGGACACCGCCTCGGGAACAACATCGGGCACCGCCTCGGGAACAACCTCGGGCACCGCCTCGGGAACAGCATCGGGCACCGCCTCGGGAACAGCATCGGGCACCGCCTCGGGAACAGCATCGGGCACCGCCTCGGGAACTGCATCGGGCTCCGCCTCGGGAACAGCATCGGGCACCGCCTCGGGAACAGCATCGGGCTCCGCCTCGGGAACTGCATCGGGCTCCGCCTCGGGAACTGCATCGGGCTCCGCCTCGGGAACTGCATCGGGCACCGCCTCGGGAACTGCATCGGGCACCGCCTCGGGAACTGCATCGAGCACCGCCTCGGGAACTGCATCGAGCACCGCCTCGGGAACTGCATCGAGCACCGCCTCGGGAACTGCATCGAGCACCGCCTCGGGAACTGCATCGGGCTCCGCCTCGGGAACTGCATCGGGCACCGCCTCGGGAACTGCATCGGGAACTGCATCGGGCTTCGCCTCGGGAACTGCATCGGGCACCGCCTCGGGAACTGCATCGGGCACCGCCTCGGAAACAGCATCGGGCACCGCCTCGAGAACTGCATCGGGCACCGCCTCGGGAACTGCATCGGGCTCCGCCTCGGGAACTGCATCGGGCTCCGCCTCGGGAACTGCATCGGGCTCCGCCTCGGGAACTGCATCGGGCACCGCCTCGGGAACTGCATCGGGCACCGCCTCGGGAACTGCATCGGGCTCCGCCTCGGGAACAGCATCGGGCTCCGCCTCGGGAACTGCATAGGGCACCGCCTCGGAAACAGCATCGGGCACCGCCTCGGGAACTGCATCGGGAACTGCATCGGGCACCGCCTCGGGAACTGCATCGGGCACCGCCTCGGGAACTGCATCGGGCACCGCCTCGGAAACAGTATCGGGCACCGCCTCGGGAACTGCCTCGGGCACCGCCTCGGGAACTGCCTCGGGCACCGCCTCGGGAACTGCCTCGGGCACCGCCTCGGAAACAGCATCGGGAACTGCATCGGGCTTCGCCTCGGGAACTGCATCGGGCTTCGCCTCGGGAACTGCATCGGGCTCCGCCTCGGGAACTGCCTCGGCCTCGGCCTCGGGAACAGCATCGGGCACCGCCTCGGGAACTGCATCGGGCTCCGCCTCGGGAACAGCATCCGGCTCCGCCTCGGGAACAGCATCGGGCACCGCCTCGGGAACTGCATCGGGCACCGCCTCGGAAACTGCATCGGGCACCGCCTCGGGAACTGCATCGAGCACCGCCTCGGGAACTGCATCGGGCACCGCCTCGGGAACAGCCTCGGGCACCGCCTCGGGAACTGCCTCGGGCTCCGCCTCGGGAACAGCAGCTGCCTGTCTCCTCCTCCGCCCTCTACGATGGGGAGTCGGTGGCGTTGAGTCGGCCATCTTGTGCTGTGGTGCTGGGCTGGCGGCCATCTTGGGCTGTGACGCTAGGTTGGCGGCCATCTTGTGCTGTGGGGTTGGGCTGGCGCCCATCTTGTGCTGTGGGGCTGAGCTGGCAGCCTTGTCTGGACACTCTGGTGTGGTTGTTGCATTCCACTGGGCACGATGGTGCAGGTAATTGGTAAACCCCCAAAAGTCCAGTATCTCTAACCCCTTCATCTCCCATGAAGGTAAAGGATCATCCAGGCAATTATTAAATAAATCCTTTAGTGCTGCATCATTGTAACCTAGCCCGACTGCCATAGTCCAAAACAATTGCGCCAGGCCACCCACCTCACTTCCCTCTTGATGAAGGGTGATTAAGTTCTGGTATCTCCCCCTCCGTTCCTCCATGGTGGCTGGGGAACCGATTCGAAATCCCACACCGCTGGATCTAGGCATGACGGAGTCCTTCTGTCACGATAGGTATTGGGGAAAAACACAAAGAGAGGGTAGATCCAAATGCAGGTAAGGGTTTTATTTAAACAGAGGGGTAAATACAAAATAAACAGTCATGAGAGACAAATCAAACAAAAAGGGAACCGGATGAAACGGGGAACTCGGAAGAACGGAAAGGTAGAGGAAGTCTGGTGGAACGAGAGAATGAGACACATAGGGTAAGACAAAGCAAGACTGATGGACCTGAAACACAATGACATCAGACAAGGACTCCGTAACATAGACTAAGACAGACTGGGTATTTATACACAGAAGGATAATTGGGAAACAGGAGACAGGTGGGGTGAACAATCAATCACGTAACAAGGAGGAAGGTGACCATATAAGGGAACAGGAAGTGATCTGGGACAGACACCGTGAGAAGGAGGACATCTAGTGGAACCCCGGGGAACAACAACCCAGACACTGTGACAGCCATCCCTAATATTTAGTAGTTTCCTTTGTATTATTTGATGGTGAGCTGGAGATGTTATGTTATGCGGCTGATTCTGGGAGTGTGTTTTTTTTTTTTTAGCCATATGGTTTCCATCAGGTCCTCCCTTCAACTTCTATTTCTCATTTTCAGTGTTCAGGTCGATATCAACCTCCATAAATCAGGGGTCGTTTCCCCACAGCAAGCCTTAATGAATAAAAGTAGGTTTGGGGTCAGTTTAGATTTATTCATTTCATTGCTAGCAGTCCGCTGCAGTAGCAGGGCTCTTTGGACGGTTCTGAATGTTCTGGCTTTCTGGGTCATCACCCAGAGCCAAAGGGCATGCTGGGATAGCATTGTAAAACAGGTCGGTGAAACCTGATGATAGTCAGGATTTATGAGTGGACACAAACACTCCTCATAAATATTTTTCTGGTCTTTCTGTGTTTCTGGTAGGCCCTCAGTGATGATTAAGTTTACTTTAGGATAGTCATTGCTGTCTGTTTGAATCATACAAAACATGTCCAAGTTGTGTTTATTTCAGAAAGAAAAACACGGAATTAAATTTAGCATTTTTGGTTGTATCGCCGCTGATGAGGACACTGTACCTCATCTTTTTAGTCCATCATTCTCTGGAAGTTCTCATTCATGTAGTAATTACATTAATAAATAAAAGTCAGTACAACTAAAATAACTGATTGATGTTTAGTAACACTTTACAATATGAATTAATATTACAGATGAATAAATATTGTCACAAATGTACTTTTTTAACTGTAATGTTCTAATAACTAATGTTAACTAATGGGACCTTATTGTAAAGTGTTACCAAATTCTTCACAATAATAATTTATCTTGTTTTTGCGTAACAGTAATTTAAATTGCAGCAAAATAAATGTTAACAGCATTAATAAAAATAAATAAATAAACAAAATATAAATTCTTATTTCCTTAATAATACATAGAATTTGTACATTTTTACACCACACTGTTTTAAAAGGTTGTCATGTAAAATTTTTCTGAAGTTGAGTTAAGGTTAGGGCTAGAGTTAAACAAAGTGAGTTTGTTTAAACAGCTATTTCAGTGATCCCCTTCATTCAGTGTAGGTTAAATAAATCAATTTAATGAGACAAAAGCCTTATCCGGATTTATTAAATAACAAAAATTAAGCTTATATACTTAAAATGTATGGTAAAAAAAGGTACATAATTGAATGGTTTTCCATGGTAAGATTACAAAACTGGCACTTTTATAAGCTACACACCAGATGTGTAGACTAGTAAATCTGCCATTTTTATTGCAGTTACACCCTTTTGTGGCAGACATGTGAAGTAAAGAAGCATGCATCAACACACAGGTCTTCAACGGGTATTTTTTTAGCAACAAGAGGATTTCTGCCACGGTTTTCTCTATAGAAATGCCTCTGGGTGTTGCGTCCCCAACAGGGCTGTAAACATTATCTATAGCAGGACTATAGATGATATATGCAGAGTTCTGCCATGAAACTCTAGATGGTGCAGTCCGATAGGTCTAACTCAATCTGACCGAATGACATCATTATCACATGGCACAGCTGATTGGTTCTGTCCTGTATCGGTAGCCAATGAGCTCGCTGCTCAGCATTCAAATATATGACTAGGGCTTTCCATAGCAGTTGCAGCTTGCTTCAGAAACCCTCCACCTTCCCCAGCTCCACCTGTATAGATCTGCTATGAGGCGTTTCATCTATGCTATATGGGGGTTATTTTATGTCTGTTATATTTGCAGCAGCAATATTTCTTACATGCTCACTAACAGTCTGTTTGGTGGTCTAGTTCAATTTATGTTCCCAGAGTTTTTAGATGATTCCTTCCCAGTAAAAGAACAATCTGTATTGGCCTGTATCTGAATTGTTTTCAAGTATGAACTTTTTTTTCAATACTTTAGATGTTTCTGTTCAGTGCTAATCAGCTAGTGGCCGGATCATCGCTCTAATGCTGTAAAACAAACAATGTTTGTAATTATAAAATAACACATGTTAATATGATGATAAATGATCTGCTGTTCAGGTCAAACCAATCTTGACCCATAGCCAGAGTCTGTACATTTGTGGCATCTGAAATCAATTGAACTGCTCTGTGAAGTTTGATTTTTGGGAGGTTTTGTATTCGTATTGCCTCCATGCTTTTCCAAGATTTTTTTAAAGGTTCCTGGTATTTTAAAGGTATGTTTCATGCTCTGAATATTTATTTGAAGTTAAGCAAAGATCAGAATTGTCAAATACAAAAATAACTTTCATTCAGCGTCTATTGTGAAAGCATCACAACCTTTAAGTGTTTCTGCTGTACACTGTTTCTCCTCTTGGTAACAAGAAATCGTGATATTTCAACTTGAGCAAGTTTTTTAAAATCAGTAGTTTACGGTCTTCTAAGACAAAAGAGCTTGATGACAACATATTCGTAATTCAGTTATTTCTCCACAATACAAAAGAAAAGAGCAAGTCAAATGTCCACTTTGTGGACATTAAATAAACTAACTAACATTTATTAAGATGACCTGAAAGAGCTTCTGCATCTTTCTGAAGTCAGCTTGATGAAAGCATCAGCAGGATTATTTTATCCCTGATCATTTCCGTGTGATCTTTACGTTCAAGCGCCACATGGATTTTGTAAACCTGCCATGCATTTTTGCACAGAAGCTGGATGGCGATGTTGGAACTAAAACTGCACTTGATGTTCTCCATCTTATTTTATATTCTGTGAGGGTATTTATAAAGAAAAAAAAACTATCTGCCTCCTGCTGTGGAGCTGAAAGATGAGCGCTGCTTAGATTGTCTATTTACCATAGAGAGAGAGAGAGAGAGAGAGAGAGAGAGAATTCTGTCATTATTTAATCACCTTTGTGTCGTTCCAAACTCAAATACTCATATGTTTTTGTAAAACACAGTAGGATATGCCATGCATTTTGGAATTGACTCTAAACAGTTGATTCCAGATTAATTTTCTTGATTCAGCTCTTGTTTCCCAATGCTTTAGAATAATGATGGCTCAGTGTTGGAGTTTTAAAAATGGTACACTATCAATTATGTTTGAAATAATAAAGGGTTTTAACTGAAGGAAAGAATTCTCATCGGTTCACCTAGGCTGCATTTGTTTGATCAAAAATACAGTAAAATAGTAATGTTGGAAATTTTGTTACAATAACTGTTTTCTGTAATATTTAGTAAAATGCAATTTATTGCTGTGATCAAAGCTGATTTTTCAGCATCATTACTCATTGTCACATGATTCTTGCTGATTTTTTATTTAAATTAAAACTTTTTTTGACGTTTACACTACTTCAGACAAACTCTTTAGCAAAAAAAAAATAAAAAGCATCTCCACTCCATCTGCGAAGGATACGCAAATATGTTTCCTTAAATGACTGCTACAACTTGTACTCAAGCACTGACTTGACCAGAGGCGAATGTATAAGATGGGAATTTGTGTGCAACAGTAAATATTTAGGTATTTGTAGGGAAGCTGTTTACTGGGTGCATCTCAGATCTGTAAACTTGTCCAAGGCTGTTTTACTGATGGATCATGCTCGACTCGTACAGTCATCTCAATTCGATAGGGATGTAACGATTCACAATCCTGCTTTCAAAAATATTTTAATAAAATGAAATTTAAGGCAAATTATGAATGAACAAGTGTCTTTTTATTATTTCTCAGACAAAATACAGCAAATTTCTTCAAATAAGTAAATAAACGAATAATACATCTAAAAATATATCTGTTTATATATGCATAGGGTTTATGCTATTTCCAAGCTTGGATTTTTCTTACTGTTTTTTATTTTTTATTTTATATCAACATTTTCCAGCAGAAAATGGACCTTGTACAGTAAAAAAAGGCCTGACTTTAGCTTTGTGAAATTATGCTTCATAAAGGCATTTGAGACCCAAGCTCAATCTCTGACAGCAGGTGGCGCTTATGGAACAACAGCAGAACAGCATTTCCTAGGTTACAGTTGTGCTTATAAATACTACTTTAATATGCATTATACAGAGACAAGGTGAGGTTTTCTGAAGATAGTCTGTTATATTCAGAAATACATTCATGTAACTCCTGACTCCCAATTGTATCATGATTTGTTTTACATCTCAACTGACTTGAACTGCATATGTTACCCTGGACCACAACACCAGTCTTAAGTGTACATTTTTCTAAATTTAGATTTATGCATCATCCGAAAGCTGAATAAATAAGCTTTCCATTGATGTGTGATTTGTTAGGAGGACAATATTTGGCTTAGATACAACTATTTAAAAATCTGGAATCTGAGGGAGCAAAAAAACAAAAAAAAATTAAATACTGAGTAAATCGCCTTAAAGTTGTCCAAATGAAGTTCTTAGCAATGCATATTACCAAACAAAAATTATGTTTTGATATGTTTATGGTAAGAAATTTACAAAATATGTTCATGGAACATGATCGTTACTTAATATCCTAATGATTTTTGGCATAAAATAAAAATCTATCATTTTGACCCATACGATGTATTTTTGGCTATTGCTAAAACTATACCCCAGCGACTTCAGACTGGTTTTGTGCTCCAGGGTCACATATTTTAAGCCATTTTCAAATGGCTCAGGATGCATCATTACATATGCTACCTAAAATTCAAAGGTGATACACTTTTAGTAAAAAGTGGATAAGTTGCTCTGGAATTTAGAAATGATTTGAATAAAAATCACTTTTTTTTCCCACAGACTTTTCGACCAATCAGCAGCGGCTATAGCCCCACTCCCATGAGTCCGTCCCCCAAGAGTCCCATCACAGGCGGTGTGCCCTACAATAACGGCACCTCCAGACCTACCTACAACAATCCAGCTGGCCTGTATTCACAAAATAATGGAAACGGTGCCCTAACAAAGCAGATGGCCGGCCTCGGCCTAGGCTCCCCCCACAGGTGTGACATTTTACAGCTATTCACACATGCACAGGAATAAAGCTTTTTTTCATTGGAATAACAATTAGACGAGGCTCGTAAGGTAAATTAAGTCAGATCTGTTTTCACATTAACTGTACACTGATAACTTCTAGCCAACACAAACCACACTGCTGTTGCAACGGCCAGAAACTGATATTTATGATCCTCACAAGGCTGTGAGAAACAGTGATTTATCAAGGAAGCAATGTTGGAAATGTACAGTGCAGGTCCTGTCTTCGCTCAGACCACTTCACAACAATAAACACTTCAGACTGAAAGATATTACAGCTCTTCATGCCTATTGTTATGTAAAAACCAGTTCATGTTGAACTGGATTGTGAGAGAAGAGACGTCAGGGAACATCTGCTGCACTGATATTTGCAAACTACCCTTGAGTTTCCTGAAGCACTAGAGTATTTGTATGATAGATAAGGGTGAATGAGAAGCAGTAGGTTGCTTGTAAAACCCGCTGTTTATTCTGTAGATGACAAAACCCTTCTATACTTAAAGTGGTCATGGAGTGCCTTTTTTATCATTTTGTACTGTTTTCTAAGGTCACTTATAAGATTTGTACATCAAAAAACATAATAATCTAGAAGTAATAGACTCATTTCTGTCCTGTTTTGACCTACTCATCATAACGCTCTGTCTGAATAGGCGTTTTCTGTTTGAATGGATTTTAGACTCGGAAGTAAACGCCCACTGATTGGTTAACAGCTGTGTATGTTTGACAGCCTACACAAATGATAGATGGATGCGGATTTGACTATGTGTTAAAAACACATACATACGAGGTACATATCAAATGATCTGTAATAACAGACAAAGCAATAGTGATGATGTAAACAGCTACTCACTTGTGTGCTGGGACATTACTGTCGGATCCAATAGAGTCGCACAGCATCATCTTTTATATTCAGTCTTTCTGAAAATCCTGCGTCGAATTGTGCCTTGTTTATAAACGAATCTATATCTTGTTAAACTTGTAAAATGAATATGAGTTTAATTGATCGTGCTGTTATTTTCAAATGATAAAGCATGCCATTTTGGGGAGAAATGTCTTTAGGGTATTGCATTTTTTTAGAGGAATATTACAAAAGTCGTAACAGGCAGAAAATGATACCTAAAATATTTCCTCATGCCAGACTTTTTGAAGTACAGTATGCAGCTTTACGGTGTTTAAAGTTTTGACTGGTAGATTTTTAACAAATGTGTTTTGATTGAATTTTAAGCACTTACCTTGGCTTCCATTCTTTCAGTTTTTATAAATACCTTGATTCACTGAAAGATTGTTTTGCTCCGTATGAAAACATATGGCAATAGCAGATGTTTCTGGAAGAGAAAGAGATGGGGATGTGTTTTTTACTCTCAATTTCAGCCCTGAACTGCCAGTGAATTCATCAGGCAACCGCAACGGTTTCGACCCACAGTCAGATGTCTACAGGATGCTTCAGGACCATGAGGAACCTGTGTCAGCTCCCAAACAATCTGGCTCCTTTAAATACCTGCAGGAAATCCTGGAAGCTGAGGATGGGGGTCAGTTTCACCTTCTATTTCTCTCTCAGAATCTATGTTTAAAAGTTATTAGTTTCCAGTAATATGTTAAAAACAGTGCTATATAGTAATTTGTTTCTATGATTTTATCAGTTGTACCTTTAAAACTAAATAACTTTTGTCCACTTTTCACGTAATGTGTGTGTGTGTGTGTGTGTGTGTGTATAATCTTAGTAAACAGAAACCTGTTAATTCTAAAGACCAAACAAAATTGGATTTTCCATTATTTTTTGCTGTGTCACTCTAAAGTGTGGGCCTTAAATTAAATCTCAAACTGACTGAATGATGAGGTGCTTGTATGCTTGCAGTGTTAAGCACTGTATCTGCTTTTCATTGTAAATAGTCTTCGCAATTTGTCTATCCATATTGAAAGTGAATGTGTTGTCCAACACGGCACAGAATGGGTCCAGATTTACTGAGAGTTTGCACCGGCGCAAAATCTCTTTTGGCAGTAAAAGTGTGAACTTTGCAGCTGACCTTATTGCATTTGCATTTGTAGGCGTTTCCCTTTGAGACACAACATTTATGGGAGGAGAGGATTTAAAAGCATGCAAGGTGATCTGCGGTAGTCCGTTTACTGGTATTTGCACCATTATTTAACACTGCAAAAAAAGCTGCTGCAGAAAAAAAAAAAAATTAACTTGCAGCTGGTTTTGAGTCACTTGTTTCATGATAAGCTGCAGGTTACAGTCGATCTACTGTTTTTGTTGTTGTTGTTTGGTAACAAGTCTGTGATATGGTGTTTTATCACAATACATGAGTATTTGCTTGTTACTAGAAATGCTACACTATGTTAAAATTGTCATGCTGCTTAAAAATGTACTCTGTAAATGTACTGCATTTTTGGGCCAGATCGCTCTCTAGTCTCTTACAGGCTAAAAACACAAAATGCTTTGCTTTATGTCATTTAAGCCTAAAAATATGTTTTGTCTCAGCCAAATCCCATAGAGAGACTTCTAGACCACACTATACATACAATTAGCTATTTCTCTTAGGTTGAATTGAAGGCCTGTGGAGCCACAGGGCTCAGAGATCAAGTGTTTAAGTGTGTAAATAATGGTATTCGTTGACAGGTTTGGAGTTGTAACCTGTCCCAGCAGTCCTTGGGAATAAGAGTTAATGATCTCACTTTGACACAGCAACAGTCGGTTGACGGAGGCGGGCACCATTGTATCATGTATCCGTAATTTTTTCTCGGATGTTTCCTCATCCAGCAGCAGGGTGGTTTTCTCTGAGCTCATGCTACGCCAGTCCTGGGTCTAAACTTGGCTTGAAACGGAGAAAATAGGAGGAGGCCTTGGCAGCTGTGCTCCATACTTGGCCCCAGCAGTGCCCTGAAGCTAACACACACCCGTGATTTTCAGCTACGTCTGCGTGGAGAATAGTATCTGACCTGAGACTGAAGCGTGAAGGACATTCATTTCCGGCCAGCTCTTGTTCCAGGGACAGCTGCCGAGCGCTCATTTTGAGTTGTTCCTCACTTTTTAAAGCAAGAGTTCACTCAAAAAATGAGTATTTATTCAAGAATGCTATTTGAAGAGTGAATTTGTATGCGAATTAATGAAACCGCATAACTGAATTAAGACAGATTTGGGGAAAAGTTACTTTTAAAAGTAATGCATTACAATATTGCATTACACCCTAAAAAAGTAACTAATTGCATTACTTTGTTGCATTTTATGGAACGCAATAATTATCTTTATAGCTATCATTTTTGGTGTGAACGGGCCTTTAGGCTGAAGGAAATGTAAATTCAAAAAGCTCAAATAAACCTTTCAGCTGTTCTGCCATTATGAATTGCATAAAGACTGGGACGTTTTTATCTGAAGTTATTTTTACTCATTAGTACGGTTGAATTCGATTATTTAAGGTCAGCTACAAAGACACTGATTAATAAATTGGGATTGAATGCATAAAGGAGATTCGTATTATTTACCATATTTAAATATTAAAGGTTTGTGTTATTATTTGCGTTTCACTGTTTTTGTTCATTTTGAGGAATACAGAATCTGTTTTTGTGTGAGTGAGAGGAGTAAATGCATCTTACTCCGCAGGGATGCACAAATGTGTTTCAGTCTGCTTCTCATGAGAGCACCTGGAGGTTTGGTTTGGTTACCCTTTAAATATAACTACAAAAAAATCTAATAATTATTAATTTAAGTAATAGCATTATTGCCCTTTTAACATAAAATAATAAACAAAACCTTAAATCCAGTGTGATATTACTATTATATTTAAAAATAAATAGTGAGTTTTAAATAAAATTATTTGAAAGCAGGCTACGCTTAAAAAAATACAATGCATGAATGCAATGAGCTGTCTGAACTTATTTACCCAGCACATTTTTTATTTTGGTCATGCATGTGCAGTGGCACACCACTCATGTGCATCCCTGAATATAATATTCTGTGCCCTTGACTCGAGTTTATTTTCCTTTCAGGGACCTCACCGGTGGACAAACCTAGTGTCAGAGGCTTGCGTTCCCCTGTCAAATCTCCCGTGCCAAAGCTGGGCAGCCCCATACCGGCTCCTCTGGCACCAATCCCCGGTTTACAGAAGCTGCCGCAGTGCACACGCTGCGCAAACGGCATTGTGTAAGTTGTGCTTCATATCAGTTTGTTTAAACAAATAGTAATATTTGCAGAGAAAAGCCCACAACTGAACATTAAGAAGATTGATAGTACTGCGACAAGTGACACAGGAAGCCAATATGAGTTTGTTTCCATATCTTTGAACATGAACCTACGAAGCTTAACTTACTGACATTAAAAGTGCACAAAAATAGTGGTAGTTCATAGTGTCTGTAATAGTTAAAGGATTAGTTCATTTCTAACATTTCCATGTCATCCAAGATGTCCATGTCTTTCTTTCTTAAGTCGAAAAGAAATTAAGATTTTGGAGGAAAGCATTAGTAGATTTTCCTCCATATAGTGGACTTCAATGGGGACCAGATGGCTGAAGGTCTAAAATATGGTTTCAGTGCAGCTTAAATTTTTTTAAACGTATATACTTTTAAATCACAAATGCTCGTCTTGCACTAGCTGGACTTCACGCATTACATGATCACATTGGAAAGTGACCCGACCCAGTGTTTGTGAAGCGGACCTGCAAAAATGGTTAAACTGCCTTTACAAAAAAAGGTAAAACGATAATGTCGGACGCTTTTGAAGCTGGGGGAGAAAATGAGAAATTAGTTTTACTTCCTACCCTTGCTTTATGAACTGGAGTGCACACTTTCCTACCTGATTACATAATGCATGGATTTGTGGACACACATCTCAGAGCTAGTGCAAGATGTGCATTTGTGGTTAAAAAGAATATACATTTGTATTTTTTTTAATCAAATAAGCGATGGTTTTGCTAGATAAGAGCCATATTCTTTGGATGGGATCATGTAGAGCCCTTTGAAGCTGCACTGAAACTGCAATTCAGACCTTCATGAACATCTTGGATGACATGGGTGTGAGTAAATTATCAGGAAATGTTTTTTCTGGAAGTGAACTAATGGTTTAAATGAAGCTGACCTGCCGCAGCATGTGTTCCTCTCGCTGCACAGGTGATCAGTATATTACTGCAAGTCACTTTACCGCTGTTGGCACTTTCCCACAGTTTCTATTAAAAATGAGTAAACGGTGAGGTCATATGATAAGGAAGTTCCACAGAAGTGTGAAACAAGGTGTTCATTTATAAATGCTGTTGACAGATGTTATAGCCTCTAAATAACTGTTCACTGAGATCAATAATAGGAAGTGGATTTTCAGCTTACAAAAAAGTTATTATTTCTGAATGTTCTCTGAAGGTACAAAATGTCCAGATTTTAAAATGTTTTAGAAACGTTTTTATGAACGTTAAGAGAACATTAGATTTTATGTTTTACAGCATCATGGGAATGTTACTTTTGAATGTTCTCTAAAACAAGTAGCAAGGTTTAAAAAATGCTTAAAGAACATCCAACTCAAAACATTTCAGAAACGTTCCATGAACAATGTATAAATAATGTTTTTTGTGCTGGCATTTTAAGAACATCATTAAAGAGCAGATAACTGAACAAATGTTCCATTAATGTTACTTTATAATGTGCAGGAGAACCTTGTACTTTGAGCTGGGTAAGTGATATGTATTCAATCCGCCATTAGGTTCACATAACAGACATTTCTCCAGAACAGTAGCTTTCTGTTTCTGTTTTATATCTTGGGTTAGATTCGTTTTACTGATCAAACATCATATTGCTAATCCTGCTTTAAAAAAAGGTTTTGTTCTTTGCCATATTATCATACAGCCCTTTTTTTCTTTTCTTTTTTAACAAGTCTATCCATAGAAGTCTGTAGTATTGGATTAGTTTTCTGGTTTAAACCAGTTTTGTTAAGTGTCTCTAGAAGTAAACAAGTCAAAGTCTGCTTTATTGCCAGTTCTGCCGCATGTACTGCACATGCAGAAAATTGAAATTGAGTCACTGTCAGACCCAAATAACACTAAACACTAAATCAGTAGAATGTAAAAATACAAATACAAAATATAAATATGGATGTGGATAAACAAAAAGGACAGATAAAGTAGCACAAGGCACATGGCAAATAGAATGCAAACCTGTGAAATAAACCAGTAGAGCAGATTTAATGAGTGTAGTGCAAAAAAAAGATACAAAATAACACTTCATAGAAAATAGAAACATTAAAAGAAACCAGGTTTGTTGTTGTTAGTGCATGACAAAAAATAAGATGTGTATTTTAGAAATAAATCACTGTAAACTTTAAGGTTGTTTGAAATGTTTTTATTTATACTAAGTAAACTAAATCAAATAAAACATTTGATAATTTTTAAAAAATTTTATCTTAAGTGAAAGCTCTATTTTCATATCATATTATAGCTGATTCTGCCTTTGTTTGTGGTGAAATTAAGGACAAAAATATTTATTGTGTATAAAGAAAATATGTTAAGTATGGTGTAGCTTTTTTTGTTGTTCGTTTATTTGTTTGTTGGAAGGTTCTGGAAAAAAAATTTGATTTTAAAGATTTTTTAAATCAAAATGTATGGTTTAAACTAGTATTTAAAACAGAAGTGTGGTGCGGCGCTCAAACAAGTTCACGAAAAGGAAAGGATTACAATGAGCATTCTGTTTGTTTGCTTTATTTTACAAAAGCACACATCGGTTTTTATTGTGTGTGCAAAAATAAAAGTAAACTTATTTGCAGATTATCTCTTACTCCAAAAATGTTTTTTTTTTTTTTTTATGTTTCAACTATTGCACACATCCCACATATTATAGCAATTCAAACTTAACATTGCAGTCTGTTCATTATCAAAATACAGTCAACCAAAAATATAAAAGGTTACACTAGTCAGTTTAAATAGACCGTAGTGTACTGGTCCACTCTGCTTTTAAGGAACATTTTTGATCATGTAAAGAAGATGCTCTTTTCCGTCTATATGCGAATGTATGTAAAGTACAAGCCTAGTTTACATTATAAATAATAGTTTAACATACAAATACATTGCGAATATAGAAATAATTGGATTTGTGCTGAATTAGACATGAGCAATAACCTCCAAATGCATCTATCCAAACGTATGTCGCGCTATCTTCATTTTATCAAATGATCATAATCACATATATTAATTTTATAATTCTGCTAATAGCATTTTATTTAGACTTAAACCTCTTTATTTAATTTGATAAAGCATTTGAAAGTAGCTTTTGTTCATCCTGTGACTGCGTGTCACTGAAATAGACGCATTTAGCAGCATTAAGGTTAATAATGATGTATCGATTAATTGATCGTTAATTTGAACGACGATCACTCATGGTAAAGATAGAAAATTGACACCCCAAGTTTAAACCGAAACAAATATATAAAACTAATATATTTGGCAGTAACAAATTAAATTTTTCTTTTTATAAGTTGCCCCAAAGTATTTTCTATTTTTCGGTGTATAATACTAACCAAGAGGATGCACTGTATGTTAACCATAGTAATCGAATTCAATAATATTAATAAATACATTAATTTCTTAGATTTTTTTTTTTTACATTGGAAATATATTTTAAATGTTTGCAAGGAAAATATAGTTGGATGCTCCAAATTGTAGAAATTGGACTGAAACATTTATTTATAAACATGAATATTAAAGTCCTTAAAAGTGTCTCTTTATAAGATTTGTCCTTTTGTACACTTTTATCTATCTGCCATTAACAATAAAATCCCAGAAGAGTAAGATACAATAAATAACATTTAAGAACTGTCTTATAACGCAGGGGAACCATCGTGAAGGCCAGAGACAAGCTCTATCACCCCGACTGCTTCGTGTGTGACGACTGTGGGCTGAATCTAAAGCAGAGAGGATATTTCTTCATCGATGAGAATCTGTATTGCGAGACGCACGCCAAAGCCCGAGTGCAGCCTCCGGAGGGGTACGACGTGGTGGCAGTGTATCCCAACTCCAAAGTGGAACTGGTCTAACACACACACACACACAGGTTTCCCTTGAGGATTCAGCTTGGCGAAGTGGAAATGAGAATAACAAACTGAAATATCTTTTTCAATTCCTGCTCAACTTTATCCTGGACTCGCGTTCTGTAGTTTCGTAACCTGCAGTTACCCTCCTACTGATATCGAGCAGCACTTATTTCTAGGTTAGATGGCCTTACTAACATTCGTACAGAGCAATTCTAGTGTTGCTTTAAGTTTAAAACACAAGATAGCAGAATAGACAAAACAACGTTCCAGAAGAACATCTGTTCACCTAAATTCCAGTGGCACACCAACGATTTATTTTTCTGAAAGCTGTGGAGAACTGATATGCTCAAAAATGCCACGAAGAATGTTTCGAGCCATGTGGAAAATGGAAATGGTATTCATTTATTCAGAACGTTTGGGACGGTATGTTTATTCTTTGGCTAAGAAGCCAAGACGTGTTTTTTCTAGCTTCCATTGCCAAACCCCGCTTCATCTTTGCAGAAGATAATGAGACTGTAGGAATGGAAAACTGCGTTTGATTGGCTCGGAGCAAAATTATGCTGTATCTGTGTTGTATGTGAATGTAACCTGACACGTAATTGCTTTTCTGAACACAATTTCTGTCACAAATATGCATTTTTTTCATTCACATCAGCTATCTTCATGGTAAATCAACCATTTGAAGAGAATATTGATAAATGAGGCTTTTATCTATTCAGCATGTTTTCGGTCACAAATCTAGCTCGCTGAAAAAAAATGGATTTATGGCACAAACATTTCTAGATAACTCTATCACTCCCTCTCTTGAGTACTGATGTTCAGTAACACACGTTATGTTTAATAGCACTGTGTGGTTGAAATGCGTTGGCCAAGCGATTCGGACTGCGTTTGCATACAGTATGTGATTGAAACTAGATTTTTCAATTAGATTTTGATGGTTTGGATGACTTCATGTAAAATGAAACCAGAATAGTAAAGTAGATATGCTTTTATTTTTTTGTCTTTTTGTTAAGTGGCTAGGCTTTTGTAAATTCTGTAAAAAAAAAATGAGAAATGTTTGTTTTTCTAGTTTTCTTATGAATGATGCATTGTGTGGGTTTTAGAAACGTGTAACAACTTTACTTTTTTGTTGACCTAAGAACCTTCTGTAAATAATTAGAATGCTAACAGATAATTTTCCAACATAATGACATTTGAACTGAAAAGCGAAAACTGAAAACAGGGACTTACAGTCATTTTAATGGATTATTATGTCATTCCAAACCCTTCTGACTTTCTTCCGTGGAACACAAAGGAGTAATGCTCATGCTGGCCAGATGCAGTTAAGCTACTAAAAAGCAGCATGAAAGTATTATAAAAAATAGTCCATATGACTTGTGTGCTGCAGTCTGAGTTCTGTGAAGCCAAACAATAACATCGTGTGAGGATCAGACCAAAACTGCAGGCAATATTGTGACTCATATTCCATTTTCAAAACCGCTTGATAATCACAACTATTTTTTTCCTCTGGAAGTTTTTATGGTTGTTTCTCAGTTACAGTTATGGATGTGCATGCAAAGTTTTGCCATGCAGATGTGTTTTGGAAACGCTGTACAAACTATGATTCTCAATTGTATTAGGGGTCAACCTGAACCCCATTGGTTTCCATACAATTTGCCAAAAAAAATCAACACTCAACACAACCAGCAAACGGTCAAACAAGTCCATCTAGCATATGTTTACATAGAAAACAATGCTAGCGCACTGGAATGGAAAAACACGTTCAGTGTGAATGCCCCCGAAACCGTTTATTCAGATGTTTCGTCTGCCATATCTCACATATCTTCAATCTTTAAATATGACACATCAAGACATTGCATCAGGAATCACTGGTTCTCACACGAAGACCTTGATGAGCTAATTCAGCTGTGTTTAATTAGGACAGAAGCCAGCGCCGCAGGATAGTGGCCCTCCCATTGGAGGTTTGGACACCCCTTTACTAAACCGTTCCACAGAAGAAAGCCTTGCAACTTTGGAATCGCACAAAAAAAGGAAAGAAAAAAAAACAAGCAGTTTTGTCTTGAGCAGAATGCTAACCGAGTCTGTGTTAGCGCCTCCCAGAGCTCCTGTGGATGCGTTCCCAAACTATTGCCAAATAACCATTCGCTGTTTTCACAAGCCGTATGCTTTTGCTTATCAGAAACACTCTGCATAAGTGACCATCATTAAAATCTTCCACTTTCACAGCCGTTGGCTTCTTTCTTCAAAGCACCTCATGCAGACACAAGTTGGGTTAAAATGGGCTTTTTTTATGTTGTAGATATTTCACCCAGCTGAGAGGTTTGTGTTTTCAGCTTTCAAGGTCAAACTGCTCTTCTGACGCATGGCTCTCGCTCAGTGGCCTCTTCGTAATCAGATCCAGAACTGCATTTCTGTTGCTTTTCAAATTCCATTTCTACTTTTTCTCTATCCCTCATTATCTCCAACCACAATGATGGCTGTTGCAATTCCTTCATGGGAAATCAAATGACTCAGTCTAAAATGCGCAGTGGTTAATATTGCGGCAAACCCTCTGACTCTCCATCAGTTTTGCCGAACTTGACTCTGTGAATGTTTCAGGTCGGGTCATGTTACAAATATTCTGGAGCATGTTGGTACTTCATATCAGGATGTTTTCTTCTCAAAACTTAGTGATTAACAGTGTAATAAAAAAAGCATCAAATTAATTGAGATTACAGATTACAGGTTTTTTCCAATGGATAGTTGTTTATATATTCTTTTGCATTATTTAGAATTTTGGGTGGATTTTATAATGCAATGCAAAATGTATAATTTTTTATTACTTTCTTTTTTCATTCATTCCGTTTCCATTTTTGACCACGAAGGTACAAATATCTACTAATTTTTCAACGCTTTAACATATTTGAATAATGTCCTTTTTTTTATTATTATTGAAGTGGGTTCACATAGCTAATGCAACAAAATAGACAAGTTTCATCCCATTTCAAAAAAAATTTTTTGATTTATTTATTTATTTTTTCCTAGACCGGGTCATAAGTGTTACATTTTAATTTTCGACCCTTTAACACATCTGAATCATGGCCAGGAATTATTTTTTTTTGTATGTGTGTGTTCACATAGCTAAATGCAACCTAAGTCACCATGTATCATTTAATTCTGAATAAGCTAAACATTTACAATATTCAAAATGTATTTTATTTTATTTTTTCAGTCAAAAGTGACTGAAGAGGCCCAGAATATCCAATTGTGAGTCATCAGGCGTGTCTTAAAACTCTGTAAAGTGTTTCTTGGTTGCTTAGCTAGATAAATAATATTTGAGAACTTAGGAATTTCTCTTTAGAAATTGAGGTTTTTTTTCTTGCTTAATATTTACATGAACGCAGCCCAACTTTTAAGGCACCAGGAAGACAAAGTATGCTAAACTGCACTTTCAGCTGGACTAGCATGGAAATGTGTGGTCATTTCAGCTGGGTCACCGCTGGGAGATCCAGAGGCATGCACACAGAAGCAGATCTCTCTTGTGCTGAGTCAGAGACTGCTGGCAGCACACTTCTCAAGACCAAGTTTGGACAAAACCGTGGAGAGGGCTGCTTTAGATCAGGAGCAGAAAAACAGAAACAGATATCTGAAGAGCTTCCTCTGCAATGTAGCTAAAAATAAACCTAAAGCATTTGTTACTGTAAAAACAATCAGCAATCATTGTATACCCCATCAGAAGAGGTCTCTCCAGGTTCCTCCATTACAACTAGTCAAGAATATCATGAATTGTGAAGAAGACAAGAAGCATTCAGGATTTGATGAGAAAGTAAAACCGCATGTTGGTATAAAGAGTGTAATCCAAGGCTCTTATTGCCAAAAACAGCCATTTAATGGTTTCATTATATTAATTTTAAAAACTGGTACCTGTAAATCCAGCACGGTGATCTCTATTGAATCATTTTTAAAACAATTTTCCATGACGAAAGAGTGGAAACCATTGAAATTTGTTGGTGAAAAAGACTGGGAACCTCTTCTAAAGCAGCCAAAAGCAGAATCACTCAGTTTTCTTTACTGTGTTTGTGTGACAAAATATCAAACATATAACAGAGCAGACCGCCGTATAATTAGTGGTTTCACAGAATCCCATATCCAGCGTCTTCTCAAAACAGTCTGTGATGTCATCGCCTTACCAAAAGTTCCCAAAGTGTGTTAAATGAGGTCATTAGAGGCAATAAGAAGGAAACCCCTGCTCTCACAAGCTATAATAAAAACATGAAATCTTCTTTTATGTACAGCCAGAAGAAC
The DNA here is from genome assembly GCF_003368295.1 of Carassius auratus. Classification (NCBI taxonomy): domain Eukaryota; kingdom Metazoa; phylum Chordata; class Actinopteri; order Cypriniformes; family Cyprinidae; genus Carassius; species Carassius auratus. Next base: position 4,751,376 of record NC_039288.1, on the reverse strand, counting down.
TAGGGTTGCCAAGTGCACGCTTTTCCTACACTATCTGGCTACTTTTATACTCGGTCGGCTTTTGTTTCAGATTGCATACTTTTTTTTTTCTTCATCAATGTTTGCATGGACGTACACTCTTCCCAGTGTATGGTTTCACAAAAAGAGGAACTGTGTGCTTTGGGAAAGTGTATGTTTGGGCTTCAAATAGTAAATGGATGGCTTTAGAGTGTAGTCTCGGCCGGCACACCCATGAACCGCTGGATGAACGTCTGATGCACAACACACACACAATGGAAAACACTAAAGGAGTTTCTAAGTCTTCATCTGATTGGATTAATTCTATGAGTTCAGGAAGAAGTGTCACTTTCTTCAACAGTTGTTGGGACTCCAAAGCCACTTTATAGAAGAAAGTCATTGTGTGACTCAATGAAATGCTGGATTTCCAAAAGCATTTGAAATCCACAGTACCATTATTGCAGTAAACGTGCACAATGTTTTACTAAATGTATACACATTTCATTTTAGAGGACGTATTGTAGAGATAAAGAGACTGCAGGGGCTCGTTTCATCAAAGATTCTTTTGATTGAAATGAAAACCAGGCTTCTTAAGGCTTGGAGTTTGTCAGGAAGTTATCTGCAGAACAAACACTGCTCTCATTCATTCCAGATTATATTTCAACTGAATGAAACACTGATGTTTAGATCCATCACTCAAGAAAGTCTATTCTAACTAACAAAGTGGAGAGAAGAAAGAAGCGGGAAGCGGTTTGTTTCCAGTTCCATTGGTCTGAAGCTGAATTCTAAGAGAACATCCAATAATACCTTTCGAACATGAATACAGCCCTCAAATATTCACCTGAAATTACAAGAATAGCTACATAACAGCTTTATTTGAATTGCAATAGTGATTAAGCTTTCCCTACAACTGCTAAAAATAAAAACAAGCTTGGTTTGATTCAATAAACTGTCCAACAGTGCTTTATGTAAATCCCTTGTTCTGATTTCATTATTTCTTGTGAGGCAGATGAACCTATGGATAGGAGAAAGAGTCCACTGATTCAACAACAGATATTTATATAGCAGATTTTCCAACCCGTCTGTAATTCATCTTACTTTTCGACCATTTAAACATCAGAAACTGCTCCAGATTGCATGTTACTGCTTGTGTTGGGCAGAGGTGTTTTTTCCTCATGTGACCTCCATTTTCTCCTGTATCGTCCGGAGTGTGCATTTACATTTTTAGGGGAAATAAAACGTATGAACTCTACTTATAAACTGATAACCAAGCAAACTTGTGTGCAGTCGCTGTAGAAATGATCCTCTGGATGGACACACTGAGTGTAAAACCAGGTACACACAAAGGAAAGAGGCTTTTTGTTGTTGTAAAAACTCAAGTCATGTTTCATTTGATTACAGGATTACAATTTCTGTATTTACAATAAAAAAAATAAAAAAAACTCAAATACATGAATAAACCCAGGCAATATGGGTTTCATTTGGACAATAAAAAGAAATAACCGTAAAGATTTACAAGCAAACTCCTGGGATTGACACAGTCTCTGCTCATTCTGAGCCAGCCTCAGCATCTTTAGACTTTTTCTTCTTTTTCTTCTTCTTTGCGCTCTCCGTAACCTGTGTGTGAACGAATGAGGTCAGAATTAGTGCTTTCAATTCATACATTTAATGTCATAATAATATTAATCAATTTCATACTGAATCTCCAAATGAATGTAGAAAAGATGGCATTATTTTACGAAGTAGCCTATCATAAATGAAGACCAGTATAATATCAATACTGCTATTAAACGTGTTTCCCTCTCAATTTTAGCCATTAATTCAACATTACAGTAGAACTAAAAGACATTAACATTTAATAGGCTTTGAAATTTAATTCAAAAACAAAAACTTCACTCAACTAAATTATATGTGCATAATCTATCATTTTGCATATAGATCAATCTATTCAAGCTACAACACACTTTCTTTTGTTCTCAGATCTCCGTCAATGACAGACTGCAGCAGGTTTCACTTTAAAGCAGCACTGTCTCTTTAAAACCTGACCTGGTGCATTAAGGACTTTTGTTTGTTTTTTTTACTAATTTAAGACTTATTATAAGTTTATGATACCACTAACCAAAAGAAGGCATTTTGACATCATTGTGTGTTTTTGTCCATTAAACAGATCTCTCTGCACACTTTCTGAAGCGCCTAAACATGACTAACTTCTCTTGTGATAGTCCACAATCTACTGTAGCACTAGCCAAAGGATGCCAGGAAAATAAAAATGCATGCTGAAAATGTATGAAGTAATGGTATGATTGCATTGTGCACATTGACAGCCTTTATGCTGCCTTTCATCCAAACCACCCATCACAAGCTCACCTCAGTCTCCTCCTCCGCTGGAGCCTCGGCCGCTGCCTCTTCTGCCAGCTTCAATTTCTTTTCTTTCTTCTTTTTCTTCTTCTCCTTCTTGTCTTCTTCCGTCTTTGTGTCCTGAGCAGCTGCCGCGTCACTTTCGCTTCCGCTCTCGTCTCGTTTCCTCTAGAAAAACAGAAACCATGTTAATACTGATTTTAAAGAGGACATTTTTATCCAAAGTGCTTCAGAAATCATACCTTTGCTGCCGTCTGCTCAGCCACTTCAGCGCTCTTTTTCGCCTTGGGTGTGCTAGAAGAGGAAAGAATCTTTCACTTAATCAGATCTCAGTTTTGTAATCTCTGGTCCGCTGACATCTTGTGGGCACTTTACGAATTGCATGCCATACAAAGTCCAGCATTCCTGATGAAAGTGTTGTGTAATGGTTTCTTCGTTTTGTTTACCGTACATGTCAAGCAGAGGCAAACTCAGAGTCTCTGTTTAATAATAAGTGACTTTGGGAAGGTTTTGGGCTTGCATATGAAAATAGTAGGTTGTTTTTTTTTAGGGCTTTGATTTAATGCATTAATCTGGAGCTATTAATCATGGGGACTTTTTTCTTCAAATGAATGCATCCACCCCGACCCGGTCCTATATCATCTTACACTGACACAGTTGCTGATGAGCATCATGCAGGATCAAGGACTGAGTGCAGAAACATTTTTATGATATTGTATGCTCTTAAATTAAAGAGGTGACACCAAAAATGCTCCTCGGCTTAAATATACATGTTGTTTTCCACTAAAAATGGAGCAGTAATTTGTGTAAGAGATGCATGCAACAGGAAGAAACTCCTTAAATTGCACGGGAACAATGATACATTCTCTATTTGATAACACATTTGGATGCTGTTGTGTTTAAAATAGTAATAAATAGTGAAATGTTTTTGTGATCAGCAGCTGTACCTGTAATCGACGTAGCCCTCGGTCCAGTCCGCCGGGGTGCTGCCGTTGGGCTTGCCGTGTTTGTCTAGAAGTCCTTTTTGGATCATCATTTTCTTCTGACTGGCCTGAAACACATGCATTTTTAAAATAGATGCAAACGCTGATTTCCCCAATAAACCGTGTGGTTCCTCTGAACACATCTCACCTTCGGTCCAAGGCCCCATTTGCGCGGATACGTGTCTCGCTCCATAATGACCCTCTTGATTTTGGCGACAACGCCGTGGTCACATGTGGAAATGACGGCTGTCGTCATCAGAGCAACCGCTGCGGAAAAAACAAACCTAAATCAGTCAGACCTGCACAAAGACTCTGAGCTGAAGCCATCAGTCTCGGGTGATAGATGGACGGTCATCTTTGCAGTTGTGCTAATGCCATCTACTTCATGTGGCTCATGCTGGGATGGGAGAGAGGTTTTAACATTCACCTGTACAAATGGCTTCTCCTTTAGTGGTTATGACGACTATGTCTTGATTGACTTCGATCCCATCTTCATACCTCAGGACGCCTGGTAGCATGATCTTAGCGCCGTAACATATCGCGTTCACCTGTTACACAACAAGCATCGTCAGAACGGCCGACTGCAAGCTTCATCTGGGATATTAAATCACAAAATTAGCCAGTTCTCATACCGCGCTGTCCTTCATGACGATCCTCTTGTGGGAGATGAGGAGTTTTTCCAGAGGGTAGATCACTCTCCTCAGGTAAGTCTCGTCTTTGTTGTGGTCAAACTGCCACTGGGCGTCCAACACGTCATGCATGGTCACCAGGTTATCCTTGGAGAGACCAACAAGAGGATCAGTTAACGAAAACGCAGTGTGTCAGTAAATATTGTATTTATTCATGCAACTATCTGTGACCTGACGTGACCCCTTGTAAATGTTTTTCATACTATGAAGTCAAAGGCTAAATGTCTACTGTTTGGTCACCAACATTCTTCAAAAATAATCTTTTCCATTTGAATCAAGAGTCACAGTCCAGAGTTTGATGTAGGCTGAAGTCTGATGAAGGTTATGTATTTTTCTAATGCATGTAGCAATGATTAGCAGAAGAAGGGAGGAAGCCCAGGACAGCAGACGTACCTTTTCTCCCATGACTCCGGAGCGGACGCGCCGCAGCTCCTGCATCTGACCGCCCACCCCCAGCAGCAGCCCCAGATGAACACACAGAGTCCTGATGTACGTGCCCGCTTCACAGCTCACCCAGAAGATACCTGCACACCCACCGATCTCAGTTACTCACAGCGTCACACTTCACAGACATCATAGTCATAGCGCATGAAAGCCATCAGTCATGGGTGATAGATAGAAGGTCATCTTCACACAGAGTGCTCATGCAATCTACATCACATCATGTGGCTTCAGAATAAGAGTCGACATGAAACTGCATTCACAACAGGCCTAAAATAATCACAATATTCTCCATATATATGATTAATAGTTATGATATTCACTTACTGTATTTTTCGGACTATAAGTCACATTTATTTAGAACAAAGAACCAATAGAAAACATTACCCTCTCCAGCCTGCTAGAGGGCGCTCTATGTGTTCAGTAGTAGACTACAGGAGCACTGAGCAGCATAGAGCACCCTCTTGTGGCTGGAAATGGTAATGTTTTCTATTGGTTAATTTCTCTCGGTTCATGTCAAATTGATTTTGACAAATAAGTGGCACCTGACTATAAGTCGCAGGACCAGCCAAACTATGAAAAAAAGTGTGACTTATAGTCCGGAAAATATTGTAATAAACAGTGTTGGGGAAAGTTACTTTAAAAGTAATGCCTTACAATGTTGTATAAAAAAAAGTAACTAATTGTATTGCTTAGTTAGCATAACGTTACTTTTGTGTTACATGTCGGGCACCTGAGCTGCACTTGCTTAGTTTAACCCCAAAAAATATATATTATATTTAAGTGGGAAGTGCCTCTGCACTCACAATTTTGGTGAATAGATGAGAAAATAAATTAACTTGCATAAATTTTTTGGGAAAAAAAATCTATTTAAATGTAATGAGTAGACTTTGAGAATGAATGTAAATTGAACTTGTTTGTTCCCAGTTAAACTCCACAGAGATCCCTTTTAATTTAGGGCCCCATAACACCTTTTTACATTATATATATATTATATATATATATATATATACACACACACACACACACACACACACACACATATATATATATATATATATATATATATATATATATATATGAGATTCCGTATTTGATTTAACAAATTTAGCATAAAAAAATGATATCTTGGAAAAGAATAATATTGCAACACTAATAAGCTTTTAAAATATAAATCGATTAATAAAGTTGACATGTTCACGTCTCATATATTGAGATGCCGATGCTAAAAACAGTGAGCGACACACGTTTTTTAGTTTGTTCATCAGATGAAGCCACGTCATTCATTTACCCAGAGACACGCAGAATTTGTAACAGAGTTATTAGACGCAATTTAGTTTATTCTGGGATCGGCTGTTAAATAAGTCCATAGAGTAAAAACGTCGCCTTTTTGAAAAATCTACTTTATAGAAATAAGGTGCAGATTTCATGTCGACTAATGAAAACTTTAAGTTTCTACCTAGTCGTCTCTCTGGATCATATTCGATGAGCTTGCTCTCGTAGATGGTCCTCACTCGCAGCTGGCGCTTCACAGCGGCGATGAGCGGAGGCCTCTGGAACAGAGCTCCTGTCAGACACTCCAGAGCCTGCAGAGAGAAGCACACACACTCAGACTCGTGCTCCGACTTCCTGTCTCATCTACAGCCAGGCGGTCCGTGTGTGTGTGATCAGATGTGTCCGCTCTTCTTCGGTGAAACCGGGGCCTCCAAACCTGCATGAGGCTCCAGACCAGCGGCTGCAGAAGAACACTGCAGCTGAGAGCCGGAGACCAGAGAGAGAGAGGAGCCCGGAGACACTCAGAGAATGGATAAAACACGCTCATCATCTCACACACACAACAGAGGAAAGCCACACTGATACACACTTACACTAGCCACCTGCATTATTTACTGCATGAAGAACGGTCACTGAAGACATCAGAATCTCAATGTCAAGGAAAAAAGAGCTTTCAATAATATACATGCATGCATGCTTTTAATTACATAAAGGCTTTCAAAAAAGCAAATGCATATGCATTCTTTAAGAATTTCAGCAAATTAATAAATGTAATGTTTTTGAGTCCATGCACTTAAAAAGATTTAACATCAGAGTACATCTACACAGTCATATCGACCAACTCGTCTGCTTGTTTAAAGCTTACTTACCCTCGCTAGCTGGTGTTCGTTCTCTAGTGCATTGTGCAGCCGTACTATGCCCACATACTCTTTGCCTAAAAGCAACGGCACAAGAGTAGTCAGGAGAGGCCACTAGTTTTACTGGAAGTGTGTGTGAACATATCAAACTCTCGATATACAGGGGACCCACCAGCGCTCTGCTGAGACTTGACCAGCCGCGTGGCTCGCTCCACACACACGATCAGGCAGCCCGTGACTTTGGGGTCAAGAGTGCCGCTGTGGCCCGTTTTCTCCACACGAAGAATCCTCTTGATCCAAGCGACGACTTCATGGGAAGAGGGGTTTGCAGGTTTGTCCAGATTGATGAAACCAGTCCTGGGTGGATGGATTACAAACACTTCAGGAACTCGTGGTACAACTCAAAACACTTGGTTTTCTTGGAGAAGCCATCAGTCATGGGTGATAGATAGCTGGTCATCTTTGCACAGAGTGCTAATGCAATCTACATCACATCATGTGGCTTCGCGTCACACTTTAATAACTTACTAGGGATGTAACAATGCAGTACCTGACATAATCGTGTATGTTCCTCTTGAGCGGGTTCGAGCCATGAGGCAGAGGAGTGTAATGAGCCGTCCGGATGTTGAGCTTGTCGAAGTTCTGTAGAGAAGCAGGTTTATAGGTCACTACAGGAACATTAAGCAGAAGAGACTATATGAAAACCCCAGTGACACGTGTGATCAGACACGTCTATTCGTCTTTGTCAGAACCGGTCTGACCCCTCGCACCAGCACGTCAGACCCCACACCAGTGACCCGACAGAACGTCAGACCAGCAGAGCATTACCAGACGGCTGTGACCCCGTGACCCAGAACGGGCCACACGGCCGCTGAGGGACAGAACCAGCGGCGCTCGGCGAATGGATAAACACGTTCATCACGCCACACGTGCACTTGACCAGAGGATCTGTACACAGACACTGACCTTCAGCAGTAACGGCCACTGAGACGTGTCCAAGCGGGCCACCTTCGATTCAGGTTTGATGAGGAAGTCTCCACTTTCTTGAATGTCCTGGTGGTGACAATTCAAAAACTGGTTTGAAAACTGACCAACATCAAGGTTGAAATCAGACAGTGATGTCACAATACCAAAGTTTGGTGCTACCAAAAATTTTTTTTTAATTATATACATCTCATTAATACTTACAAGAAGTATTAAGACAATTCTTTATAACATGCATCTAAGATTTGTCAATTCAGTGGTCAAATACAGGGTTTCTGCAGGATTTGAGTTTAAACTTTTTAAAACAAGTCTTTTCTGCCAGTACAAATGTCTCAAGTTTCATAAATTAATATGCATTTACTTAGAAAGAAATTACATTAGCTTTGTTTTCTGTGAAGCTGGTGTAAATTAAGTAAATTTAAGATTTAATATCTTTTTTTATTATTATTATTATCTGCCAACAGGCCCTGAAACAAGCGCAATTTTCCTTATTACAGACAGAAATTATTTTTTAAGTATGAACTCACATTTTGTTCTCTGACTCAAAACAAGACTTCACATAGTTTTGCATGGAGGAAATCAAGTATTTTGAGATCAGGTCGTTTGGCTTTATGACTTTCTGCTACTAATAAAAGATTAAGACCCACACAAACCCTGCAAATATTTCAGAAGCAAATCAAACACTATTAAATGGATTTAATGTAAACATTTTTTTCTTCCTCACTAAATGCCCAGTTATACATTATTACATTTGTGTCAGTAAATATTTATGCTGATGATGCATGAAGTTAAAGGCTACACAGTCTGCTAAGGGGAAAGAGACAAATCAAAAAACAAGTCATTAAGGTGCATGCATAAAAATAAAAAATTACCCCAATTTCTTCTTCTGAAATTTTCTTCGTCTTCTTTTTCTTCTCTTTCTTAGCTGACCCAACTGAGGACAAAATAAGTCACAGTTCCAGATCATTTGATCATGAACATTGATTAAAGTGTGCAGCACAAGCGAGTTTATGAGGATGCTGCGGACGCACGTGCACAGCACGTGGAGTCTGATTCTACCGAGAGAGTTAAATCACTCTATTATTAACGCTGAATATAATTAAACCACTGTTACTACAGATCACGTTCCGCTACGTTACAGTTACGAGATGCAAAGTTAAACATGATCACTTACAATCAATAAGTGACTGTGATTTGAGGTTATCAGAAATTGGTCTGGTCCCTTCATGCATTGTAATTAAAAGCTTTTTATTATGGTTTTTAAAAAGGCAACTGTAGCAGGCGTCCTCGCAAACAGAAATACATTTAATTTCCATAATATTAGCTTGATAAATGCCCGGTTATTCGTGCATGGTTCCATTTCCTACTACCTACTACTAGCAGTAGTAATAATACTAATGACTGTAAAACAAGGTTCTAAACGAAAACACTTAAGTTAAGCATAAGTCTTAACGTAACGTTACATGTCTAAAAGTGCACGCGGGAATCTTTTAACACTAGCGTTACCATTCGCATGCTTGAAGTTGAGAACTCATATTTTGATTGACGTACCGTCACACTTCTTAAGCGCATTATACTTGTTAATAAAAATGCAATGCGAAATATTTCGAGTTGAATTTTAAGCATCATTGTAACAAAAATAACGCAAACGTATAAACCATGATCTTACTTTCTGTGTCCGCCATCTTCACTGCTGCGCGCTCCAGCACGTGTGACTGAACGCGCATGCGTGTTTCTAACTGAAAGGGCCTCACATCTCGTGATGTGAAGTATCGCGATATTATAATAACTTTAACAACGATTAGCCACAAGATGGCACAAACAAACAAAACTACATATTTTTTATTCCACATATCTAAAAAACATTAACTTGTCCACAAATCCTTAATTAACCTATTCACACAAAAAAGTTGATATTCAACATAACACAGTGTCACGGATCACTTGTCCAAATACTATTTACTAACATCAAAACGGGTTTGACTGACTAAATCACACAAATGTTGATCTTCAGATGAAAAATCATAGGCATTCATGAACTGTGTCGAAATGAGATGCAGAAGAAAAACAACAGAACAAACCCAAATCTCTAAATAAATGATGTTGATAATTACCATTAACTTTTATGATTGTCCAGAATAAATAATAAGTTTCTTTCAAATATATATGAAATATTTATTCAAGGACTGGTTGGAGAATTTTGAATTTATGGAATCTATATTTTTTTAGATAATATATATTTATAAATAAATGCATATCTTGGTTAAAGTGTGAACTGCATTGACTTTTCCACTTTGCACTATGTGTGTACTTTATTGTGTGCAGTTTATAGTATTGCAGTATGTTCTTTGTCTAAACTAAAATTAATATAATCAAAAAGTGACAAGGCTATTCAACTTAAAACAAAATGCAATTAAAAAAGACAAAATGCAAAGATACAAAATGCAAGGAAATTAATAATGTATTTATTTTCCAGAGGTACCATTGGTATTTTGTGCGTACATACATATGAGATCATTTTATATTGGATACAGAATGTTAAAATGCCGCAGATTCCAAAAAAAGCTCAGATTAATGCAATACAGTATATTTAAGCTTTGTGAGATCTTTAATATTATCTCAACCATGCACTCCCACATCACTGTTAAGGCACAAACCCACAGAAATACCCTCCATTTACAACCGTTTAAAGGATCGGTTCACAGTATCAGTTTAATTCATGACATTAAATCTCTTTCAACTTTAGGACACTGCTCCTTCTTTCTGCCTACAGTCTGTCACACAAGACTGTGTGAATTAATCTGAGCTGGACCAAAGCCAGCATCTGGAGTTTTTTTTCTTTTCTGAAATTGACTGATCATTTCACTGTAGAAAACCTGTTTGTCAGCTCGGATCAGGTGGAATACTTTGATATAGATCAAAATTAGATCAAAAATAGATTAAAAAAGATCAAAAGTGAGCACCGTTCACTTGCATTAGATGGTGAAAAATCCTATAATGTTTTACTCTAAAACTTGAATTTCTCTTCAGCTGAAAAAAGAAAGACAGATACAGTACACCTTGGATGGTGAGTAAATAATCAGGACATTATCATTTTTGTGAGAACACATTTCCAGGATTCAAACATCATTCTGCGAAACAAAGGATCTTCTGATTTGTGTGAATAAATGGTTCCTGACCATTTTTAAAAAATACAAATAAAAATGTATCACTTAAATTAAACTCTTTATTGCTACCATCTGTTTTTCTGTGGAAAGAAATCGTTATGGATCAAAAGATGCCTCCTCTGCAATAAACAAATTTTATTCAAATCATAAAATCATTCAAAAAAGAGCTGAGTTGATAAGTAATACTGTTGGGATCCTGCTGTATAGCAAGCGTCCGCGCTATGCTTGAGGAATCGGCTTGTTTTTGGTGAATGCTGGTGTACCGCTGTCATTTGGGTAGTTTAGCATTAGGTATTCAGGCCTGGAGACCCAGAGAGCGTGCTGTGTTCAGCACATCGTCACGCGTCAGATAACATCCGCACAGCTGTCGCAGGCCGGTGAACGACTCTCTGCCGTGCAGAACACGCCAGTTATCAATGAACAGAACCTTGGAGAAAACAACAGCAGTATGTTAACATGCACTGAATAAATCCAATCTGATTCTGAAAGCTCTGCTTAGATGCACCGTAAATTATGCAATCTGATTCACATAGTTGTTTACATGTGCATCTATTCTGGACTAAATTGTAGACACTGCATTCGTTAATGGAGAAAGCCATTGTGAGAAAGTCAAGGGAGTCACCATTTTTGCTTTGATGACATATTATAAAAATATATCATTGAGGCCCTATCATGGATTTTTGGAAAAGACTTTTCATGCAGTGTGTAACACAGCTCAAAGTGAATGAAGACATCCTGCAAAGTTCGAAATCTGAAAGTACACAGTGAATAAAGATATCGTCTCTCAAAAGTCGACTCTGACTCAATTATTAAAATGAAATATTAATACCTAAATATTAAAACGAGTCATTTTTTAAAACGAATCCCATGCTTTTCATGTTGATGTAGAAATGAATCATTAGCATATTGCCTGCCCACTTGTTGGTCTTTTTCCATTGGTCTGAATGAAAATGCAAATTCATTCTTTGCCACTATGTGCTGCTTTTGGAGTGGTAAAAATAGTGGTTTGTAACGCTATACACAAAGCAGCGCTGCTCTCACAAACCTGCTTTATTATGAAATAAAAATGAAATCAACATCCTAATTTAGCGTGACTCAATGGAGGGGTTTGGAAAAACAAATCGTTTGGAGCAAATAAAGTAAAAAATAAATGCATATTTTAAGACAATAAAAGTGTTGTTTGACCTTGCATGCATGACTCCCAAAACCAAAATCTGTACCTTTCTTTTTTTTTTTCATTGTGAATTTTTATGACATTTTGACACTGTAAAACTTGACATATGAAATAATAGTTAAAATATGTTACATAGTGTTTATTTTTTTTGACAAGATTTTGAAAGTACAGGGCCAAGCACATTTTCAATTTACATTTAAAAAAAAAGAAGACATTACAATTCTACTTTAAACATATACTTTGCAATGTGTTTATCTCTCATAATATCAAATACAAAAAAAAAAAAAAAACTGGATTTATTTTCTTTATGGCTAGTTATACCTTTTTTAAATCATAAACTATGTTTTTAGATTGTAATGTTAAAATTTTGGAATGAAATGTGATTTTAACCTTTTTTTGCACATAATATAAAGGCTTACATGGTTACATTAACTTTATTTGTTTTCATAGCCTTTGGCTGGTAAATTAAATAAACCAATATTGAATACAGATTAGTTTTAAATCCAAATACAAAAACGATGAGATATCTCGGAAAATTGTTTTTTTTTTGCCCATATGGCCCAGCCCTATCTCAAACACCAGTGGAGATGTACTGCATACCTTCCCAGGTTTGAGTTTGACCCACAGCTCATTGTCTGGTCTCCTGAGTTCAGCGGAGAGCTGTCTGTGAGCCGTATACCAGCGGTGCACCACATCATGAGGGACTGTGTTAATAACAGAACGGTCATAGTTATTATACCTGCAAAACAAGAGAACACAACTCAAACAAAGCTGGTGCAAAAACATTTAGATGTTCCTGTGACAGCACATGGGGAGTGAAGTCTCTTACCGAATCATGTACAGCTCGTTGTTCCACGGATAGACGTTGAGCACGGGGCCGATGCCGATCATGTGGTTGCGATGCTCACTCAGGTTCTCCACGTACTCGTGTTTGATGGGCACGTGTGAAAGCAGCTCGAAGTACTCGGGCGTTCGCTGGAGGACTGCGTCAGCCGCGTGGAAACCGTCCACCAGCAGAGTTCGGCCGCCCGTTCCTTCATGTCTCAGACAGTGAAACACCTGGATGCTGACGGAGCAACACAAAGCATGTATTAATCACCATTACACCGTACATGAAACTTCTGTTCCTCTTGATTTCCTTTTGGCTTTACCTCTGCATTTACATCCAACATTAATACAAATGTTTTTGAAACCATTATTGCACTGGCATTTTCCACTTGATCTACTTTTTGATGCAATAACTAAATCATTGATATCAACAATAAACCATTGTGTTTTTTATCATTAGAATAATACTAGAGTGCTACAAGTCTAATGTTTCCTGTAACATTTCACCGAGTAGCTGTTACAATTCCAATCATTTATGGAAAGCAAAACATTTATATAAATGTTAAGTTAATAGATAACCAACCAACTCTTTCACAGAACAGCTTTCAACATTAACACCATTAAAACAATTATTGACAATTTCAATTCGTTGAAGAGATTGTCAAATTTGGGGCAAGTAATCCAGACTGATGTTCAAAGAGATGCCTGACAGCCTGACCATCACATGTAGACCCATGAGAGTAATCATGATCACAAGATCTGTGGATGGACTTCCCCCATCTAGAAGACAAGAACCAGACTGAGATTCCTTTAAGGGAACATTTCAGCCTCATGTCTCCACAGAACATCTTTATGTCAAGGAATGGCAGAGAAACTGTCTTATACAGATGTAGATGCTCCAAAATGAACTCAAAAAGCCTTCTAAATGAACATCAGTCCATCGCTTAACTCCATATTCATTTATATGTAACCCACACATTTGACTATTGTGTTTATAATCAGTTATTGTCTATGTCTTTTTAATAACTATTGGATAGCTTAATGATACATAATCATGTTTAATATGTACGTATGTGTTAATTTCTGACCATCAGTTATTTGTCAAATGTATCATGTTCTTGTTATAGGAATCATGTCCAAAATTAGACCCTGCAAGAACAGGAAAATGTGGACCCCCTTTGCACATTCAACACCAGTAACTTTACCTGCAGACTGAGCTAAACTGTTGTATCTAATATAATTTTAACCTCATAGAGGAACTCAATGCGAGGGTTAATTAAGTGACTGATGGTTGTTCATGTTTATGCAATTTCGCATATTGCTGTAAACTTGGGATTCCACATTTCTATTCTGTTAAACTCATCTTTCCCTAACTTTCGATCTTCCTGAAACTTCTATTAATGTGTGAGTGCGTGTGCTTATGTGTTAGATTAGTTTATATGTCTTAGATTTATGTAATAAAGCCTTATTCATATTGAAAAGAGAAGTATCTTGTGTTTTGTGTTTACAAGTTAATGTCTTAAACTGCCGATCTTGTTATTGTGCTAATTGAGAGTGCTTCACTATAGTTTGGATATTAGTATCCAGCGCAGATTTGATGTTAAACGGCTCGTTCAGTGAATCGCAGGGAGTCTCAGTGATCAGCCGTGAAACACTGATTCTGTTCAAATTCCCTTTAAAATCTTAAATGATTCCCTTTGAGCTAAATTGAACCTTACAGAAACCCTGCTGATGCACTACAGAAACTCGATCTGACAGACAGGCATTTGGCCTTTGGTGGCTAACTGAAGCCCGACTCTGATTTTTCCGGTTTACCCGCAGGGTTCTTGGAAGTATGAGGTGTCGGTGTGGCGGTCCAGTGCCAGCTTTGTGTAGGCTGTATCTCCACGAGAGAAATCTGAAGTGAAGTTCCACATCCGCCCGTACATGGTCTCCCTGGGAACAAAGAATTGCTTCATCTTAAAGAGTAAATGATCACAGACAATCCGTTAAATCTGCTATCAAATCAACTCTGCAGGATTTACTGTACTGGCCCTGACCTGATGAGGCTCACTCTTTGGGTCACCGTTTCAGTAGCTTCTAGGGTTGGTGGGACGCCTTCCACGAAGGCAATTCCGTAAAGCAGGAAGTTGTTGAGGAAGTTCTTCAGCTCCTCGTCGCAGCTCATGAACTTGTCCCAGCTGGCAGAGGGCACCTGAGCGCTGGAGTAGATATCAGCGCTCCACAGGACACGAGGTTGCACCGCGCTCCTCTTCTGGCCCTCGTAGCTGTTCTGGGCCAGCCATGTGAGAGTGTACCGTGTGATGTGTCCATCTGGCCCTGGAGGAAATGATGAGATAACTATGATCAACGACTGAACATTTATCAATGGAAGATGTTAATAGTTCAGTAATGAGTCTATCAGTGTATGGGGTTCGGTACAAGTTGAGCTCAATTCACAAAAATTAAAGGAACACTCCACTTTTTTTGAAAATAGGCTCATTTTCTAACTCCCCTAGAGTTGAGTTTTACCATTTTTGAACCCATTCAGCCGATCTCCAGATCTGGTTTAACTCTAGAGGAGTTAGAAAATTAGCGTTCCTTTAATTTTTAGTTTTTCATTAAAAAACAAACAAAAACAAACAAATCTGGGTTACAGTGAGGCCCTTACAGTAGAAGTGAATGGGAACAAAATGTACTCGGTTTCGATAGTGTAGCCTGCACCATAAATGTGTGAAAAAATTGCTTATGACTTTTTCTGTGTAAAGTCACATCCAATTTTACAACTTCATTGCCACTATGACACAAGATTATAAACCCTGAAACCCTAAAGTAGCTAAAAATGCTGATTTAAACAGCAAACATAGATTTACTATTACATTTAACTTCCATTGAATCTGACTCATAAATGTAAAGTTAAATTGATGCCACTCTTAAATACAAAATACAGCAATGTTCCAAAAGATTCATTATCCTTACAATTAAATGGTTTTCCTTGAAGTTTACACACAGGTTTACTAACATAATGACAACCCAATCATTTAATTTATTCCATGAACTCGTGTTCCTCACACCTGATCATATTTAGCAGAAGTACTCTGATTGTATTGACTGAAGAGTAAAGTCTGGTTCCTCTCGTTCTGTTTTCACCAATCTAAACATCCAGACAGGTTTTTCTCGCCACCGTCACCTTTGACTTTCTTACTAGGAGCTCACAAGAGCTTTCATCCAAAACTCATGTTGTTTCAAACCTGTATGACTTCTGTCTTCTGCAGAAGGAGGAATATTGTATTGAAGAATGTGGGAAACAAATTGTACGGACACAGCCCAGAAACATTTCTCAACATATCTTACACAACAACATGAGGATCATTTTTGGGTGAACAGCAGAGAAGGGAGTGTGTGCTTTCCAGATTTCTTCAAATGAACCATTTTACATCATTTTAATTGGCTGAAAAGCTGCTTTTGAACCATCTGGATTGTGAAAAGAGCTGTACGAATAAAAATGCTAACAGCATTTCTCACTATTAGCTGCTTATCAGCATGCATTATTATCTTATTCTGCATGATCATATTTTAGATCCGTACCTAACTTAACAACTACTCTACTAACTATTATTAAGCAGCAAATTAGGAGTTTATTGAGGCAAAAGTCATAGTTAATAGTGAGAATTGGTCCCCATAGAAAAACGTTTAATGCAAAAGCTATTGCCATTAAATGCAATGCAACTTTTTCTTTGCTATGATGTGAACTGAATTGTCCACAGTAATATTAGGATTATAGAAATGTTTTAAGAAAGTAAACAGGGCCCATCTGATTTCATGTCAACTTAATAAAAAGGGAAACTCAGGGCACTTAACACCAAATATTTCACCGGTCGACTGACACAATCTTGGGCCAAAGTAACAAGTGAGTCATCAGAAAGTGAAGAATGCTGTTACTATGTAACTAACTGTAAAAATAAAGTAAAATGAATCTCACAGATGGGTTTCGTAAGAGTCAAAGGTTTGTCTTTCTCACAGAGACTTATCTTTACTTAGGAAAGAGATATCCATCTTTATTTTGGAAGAGTGTTTCATTTATCTCATCACCACAATCTCTGAGGAGAGAAGCACGAAGGCACAGTGAAAGTCTGATTATCTTCCGATCCCAACATTACGCAATCTTGCAGAACACCGTGAACATTTTGTAAAGGAGACACGTTTAATGATTTTGTTTCGTTTCCCGTACAAATACACTTTGAAAGGATTTTTACCAGGAAATGAGGAACGGGGGAATAAAGGGTTGGTTCACCGAAAAAAGAAAATTGGCGATGCATCTAATTTCAAAGGCTGTGCATTTGTCAGCTGCATATGTTAATTGCAAAAAAATAAATAATAGTAACCATTATATTTCAAACAAATAACTAAATTACTCAAGTAAAAACAGGCAAGTTTATAATGGTTACTTTTGGAAAATAAGAAATCCTTGATTACATATCCGGCTGATATTCTCTGAAGGGTGCGTCCTTTGAAAATCAGACACAGATGTGGTTATTAATTGGAAACATCTTCCTTACTGTTTTTAACAGCAGCTCATAGTGCTCGAGTCTGTCAAGCAGCAAAACAAGACCACTACAACAATAATATATGTGAGCCTGGACCACAAAACCAGAATTGAGTGTCAATAATCTTTCCGTTGATGCATGGTTTATTAGGATATTTGGTCGAGATATAACTATTTGAAAATCTGGAATCTGAGGGTGCACAAAATATCAAAATATTGAGAAAATCATCTTTAAAATTAAATCTTAGCAATGCATATTACTAAAAAAAAATTGGATTTGATATATTTATGGTAGAAAATTGACAAAATATCTTCATGGAACATGATCTTTACTTCATATGCTAATAATTTTTGGCATAAAAGAAAAATCGATAATTTTGACCCATGCAATGTTTTTTTGGCTATTGCTACAAATACACCCCAGAGACTTCAGACTGCTTCTGTGCTGCAGGGTCACCTCTGTCAGTAAAGCCATGCAGTGCTGAACACTTACACGTGAGGAACAGGCTGTTCTCGTCCACTCTGCTCTTGAAAGGCCTGATGTTCAGATCAATGCTGGCAGTGTCCAGGTTTCGCTGGTGTGTTTTTGAGTTGTAGCATGAAGCCGAGCGACAGTGATCTCGCAGCCACACGTAGTCAAAGTGCATTACAAGACCACCATAGTGGAGCTCTGAAGAAATATATTCAATTATTACTCTTGTAATTTAATTGTAATGTAATTTAACATATGATGTTCATGAATAAATTCTACAATGATGCACATTTATCAGAGTAAATAATGTGGATATAACAGTGATAGCAGCCAGGCTGATTACTCAACCGTTTTAGTGAGTAAATATAAAATAAACGTACATATATTTGTTTGCATCTTGTTTGCAATTTTGAAATTTTATTCAAACCTAATCAGCCATTAAATTAAAACTAAATAAAATATTAATAATGATTTTTTTTTTATCTAAAAGACCTTAGATCTAGCATTATTTTAGTATCATTGAGATACTAATATTTTTATTTTTTTTATTTAATATTTTTTTTTACTATTAATTTGCATTTCAGTAATAGTTGTTTCAGTACATCATATTAAACTAAATGAAAATAACAGTTTTAGTTAACTAGAATAACTCTGGTTTGATCACTGTATGTATCTATAATCATTTGGTTGAGAATGAACAAAACCCTTATAATAATAACACAATATGAAGCTATTTATATTGCACTAGTCTGGGAATGTGATGTGTCTCACCCAGGCAGTCAGGCAGAAGCTGATAGTTGCATGAAGATGAATGGGTGGCAGTGTGCTGTAATCTCTTGCTCTGAGAACTGGCTCTCAAACCTTGCTCCAAGTGCACATATCCTCTCAGTCTGCTCAACATCCTTATCAATGCCATAGTGACCTGCAAAAAGAGAAAACCCCTTGCACATAACGCACTAATCACCAGCACATGCAGCCAAATGCCCTCATACACAAAATCTGGACATCAATACAGGTAGTGACAATGTAATACAGTGTATCAAAGTCTGCATGCATGCTTACTTGCAGACCACGAGCCTCGCAAGCGAGAAGGATCCGGAAATTCAAGCTCCAAGTGTGAAACCTCGGTGAACTTCGACTCGCGTCTGTTTCTTAAAGAGCTGCTTTATAAAATCGTTAACATTAATCATTGAACTTGAGCTTCATCCCCGCCATTGTGTCATGTGCTGTCCACGCAAGCGCTCAAACCCACGGAATCTACTATGCTGACGACGTACTTAATATTCATGAGCAAGAGCTGTGCCATTGGAGGTTACCGAGCAACGTCAGCATCATCTAATTAATATTAACGAGCATTCTCCGGCAAGGTTACAGCGTGACGTCACTTCGGAAGTATTCATATTAATAAGCAAAGCCTTTATCATAGTAGGATTCAGTTTTAGGACTTTTTTTTGTTCAATATAAAATATGTAAGCATATACTAACATTTACTTATCAGGTGAAAAAAGCTTATTAAATGCAATTTACTTTACACTGTCGACAGTAAAACTATATTTATTTTATAACATTAACATTTTATACATTTTATATCACTTATAAAATAATAATACAGTAATAATCATCCGTAAATAACTGTTAATAAAAGCCACATGCACACTTCTTCATCATAACTTACTAGTATGTAACTAGTTGTTTTATTTCTAATTTGTAAAGTATTAGCATACTTGCTCATGAAATACTTTCACATTTCTCGGTAGATGGTAGACTAGAAAGCACTAGGTAGTAATAATAATAATAATATTAACAAGGTTGAACAATAACAATCTCTCTCTCTCTCTCTCTCTCTCTCTCTCTCTCTCTCTCTCTCTCTCTCTCTCTCTCTCTCTCTCTCTCTCTCTCTCTCTCTCTCTCTTTCAAAGGTTAAGTATAGAGTGGCTACTGACACCTGGTGGTGGAAACCTAAAACAGCAGTACAGAAAATTTTCCTATTTTCAATACTGACTCTTATTATTATATTCTTGGTATTATCGTCAATTTAATACTGTTTTTAAATTAACTTTTAATTTGTTATTATTTAAAATTATTATTGTTTCTGGTACACTGTAATAAAAATGATTGTGATTTTAAAAGTAAAAACCTGTTAAATGGTTGCCAGTCAGTTTCCATAGGCCTACTATATACGGTGAATAGATGTAATTACTATTAATTAAATTTTACAGTAAAAAACGGTTTTTGGAAGTGAAAAATATGAAGAAAAAAAAACATTGTATCATTTAAAGTGTAAAAACATAAATTGAAACTCCCAGAATTCTCTGCATGGGACACTTCATAGCTGTTGTGCACCGATGCGTTGTGGCTAACAAGCCTTCATCAGGGCGTCAAACTACAAACACACTCACAGTCCATTCAACAATCAGTTCATTACATTTACATTTAATCATTTAGCAGATGCTTTTATCCAAAGCGACTTACAAAAAAGAACAATAGAAGCAGTCAAATCAAAAGAGAACAACAACAGTATACAAGTGCCCTGACAAGTCTCAGTTAGTCTAGAACAGAACGCATAGCCAGGTTTTTTTTTTTTTTTTTTTTTTTTTTTTTTTAATGAAAAGACATTTATTTGTTTGGTAAATAAACCCAATAAACTTGATTCATTATTATTACAAAACAGAACGAAAACGAAAGAAGTCAATGTTGACTTTTCATTCATATTTAAATACCTCTAATGTATATTTGAAGCTCAGCTTGGATTATTATTATTATTATTATTTTGGTCTACCATCCACTCCCATTATAAAGCATATTTAATATAACTCTGATTGTATTGGTCTGGAAGAAGAATGTCATATACACCTAAGATGGCTTGAGGGTGAGTAAATCATGGAGTAATTTTTATTTTGGGTGAACTATCCCTCTAAACATCCTCACCATAGGTCAAAATGTTCAGTTAGCGGCCAGATAAGATGCAAGTAGCCAACCATTTAATATCTGACATCTGTTTTAGGATAGAGATGTTAAACGACTGACAAAAATAATCAGGAACATGTCTAATTTCGCCATTTATATTGACATGATTCATGTAATGAAATACATGATTTGTAATTGTCAATGCGAAGACAATGTGTGTGTGTGCTGCTAAAGTGTATTGATGGTCTAAAAAACTAAAGACAAGGTCACCATTTGACTATAGTCAGCTACATTTATAATACAGCAGAATTACAGTAACTCCCTTTAACAAGAGAAAATAAGATCAAAAAGAAAATAGCACCCCCTATCTACTTACCCCTTTACAAATTAACAATATAAACTCATTACAGATTTAGAAACAAAAGGGGGAACAAACAAAAAGAGAGAGGTGTGAAATTAATTCATTAAGTCTTATAGTCATAAGTATTTCTTTATGTGTTTTTTTTGTTGTTGTTGTTGTTGTTGTTTGTTTTTCTAGAAAGAGGCTGGACCCTTTATATAAGACGCTGGATCACACTCAATGTTGTATCGTGCAGCCGCGCTGTGACTACAACCAACCGCAGAGTGAACAACCTACTTCCTGTTCACACTTGTAGGTACATGAATGGTCATGTGATGTGTGTTTTCATTTTCATTTTAAAACGCACTATATTTAGCCTAAAGAAAAATGAAATTATACTCTTTCTCTGGTTCTGAATGTGGTTACTGGACACTGTACATGCATTGAGCTTTTGTTCAGAAAACATGTGTAAATGAATAAGGCTGCAATGTTTAGAGTTCCTGAATGAAAATCTCCGAATCTGAAATCGTATTTGATTCATTCCTATTGACAAAAATAATGCATGTAAACATAGTGGAGCTGCGATGGCACTGAACTGAACTACATTCTTAAGATATGAAGGAAACTGGGAGCCTATACCAACTTGAAGGATGCTGCTTCACAATTTGTCCAAAACAAGACTTTATTATTAATTATTGAATTACTCTCAGAACAGCCTTCGTTCTTCGTGTGTATCCTGTGATGTTTTGATTTTGAGCTTTACTTGGCACGGAGTAGGCGATCACAAATCACTACCTGTCTGTGGCTGCTGTTATGAGGAAGTCCCTGCAGCTCATTTACTCTTCCTCCAAACCCTTCGCTGCCAAGTTTGAGATGCTAAATATATCAGTGGTGATCAGATGTTTTTCAAAGGTCCTGTCACTTTAAGAATGTTAATCATTTAAATCATGCATCTTTGTAGAAACTGCAATCAGGCGTTTACATGGACAGTGCACCAAAAAATAACATTGTCATCACTTACTCATCACTTCCAAATATGCATGACTGTTTCCTGGCATAAAAGAAGATAATTTGAAGAGTGTTGGTAACCAAACCGTTTAATTTCACACTGGCTTCCGTTGTAAGGACAAAAATACAGTGGAAGTTAAAGGGAAGCGAAACTCTTTGGTTAACAACACTCTTCAACATTCTTCTCCCAGTTCCACAGAAGAAAGTAGTCAGACAGGTTAGGTTTTAGGTTTCTTAAAGAAAACTTTGCATCCAAAATGGCATAGCCTACTGTCTAAATGGGAACTTCTTTTAACAAGTAATTACTTGGTGTCTGTTAAAAATAAGTATTTTCTATATAGGACGAATGTAAATCGGATGGCTGGCATTCACAAATCCTCTCCTGTGGCCTCATGGGATAGTAAAGTGTCCATCATGCAATGCACACTTCAGAGTCTCGTCGTGATTAGACAGTGATGTATTTATGACAGTGAATTCCACTTAACTGAAAGTCACAAAAACACTCAAGATTACATACAGTTGCTTTAATGTGTGGAATGTTGAGCTGCATCCAAAAAGGAACCCCGCGGGACACAACGCAAATCTCGCGGGAGATTGCGTTTTTTTTCAAGTTTGTAGGTGTGCAGCTACAGAACAATTCATTGTAAAATAACACTCCATAGTGTTCAATGTAAAACTTAAATATACAATCAAACCAAAATATATTTAAGAGACCTTCAACATATTTCTCACATTATCACAGTTTATTTGCTATAGTTTGGAAAATGGTAATAAAATATGACAAGATCTCAGAGTTAAACTGTCAGAACAAATTAATCTTGATAAGGTTAGCTGACTTTGATAGAAAGATATCTAATGAATAACAATATGCAAAAACTTCAGACAACTGTTAGCATGACAATATTTACACATCTATCAATACTTTGTTGACCAATTACCAAGCAATGCTTACATTTGTTTAGATCGGGGTGTGAAAAGGTTCTATTAGCAATTCAGGAAAAAACACAGAAGCAAAACCTGGTGCTTTATATGGTGCTGAATAATTTTTGGTTCCAATTTTATTATTATTATTATTATTATTATTATTATTATTATTATTATTATTATTAATCAATTTCACTAGTGGTTTACTGTATGAAGAACTTTTGGGTATAATATGTCACAGTTCACTTTATTTTGCTATACTCACTTGCATAAAAGTATTATAGTGTCCTGCACCTACTAGTAAAAAAAAAAAAAACATATCTGGTGTCTGAATAAAATAAAAAAAAATTTAGTTAACTAAAAACAAAATAAACAAAATAAGGCAAATACAGTGTTCAAGCGTTTTAAGACGCCTCTCTCTGTGTGAGCCCTGAACACCAGAAAAAAATAGCAGTTTATATTACTTTTCCACCGCACACCTTCCTCACTGTCGTTTTGCTTTTTTATATAAATCAAAATGATTTAGTTAAGATGGAAAACGTAGCTACGATACAATTCTAAAATGAAAGCGTCTGCTTTGCTTCATACAGCCAAGGTTGCCAGGTCCTGCAGGTTTGCGTGACAAATGAAGCACATGCCAGTCAATAACAGCCCGATGTAGAGCACATTCTGCACATTGATCATAAACACAGCTCTAAGGCCCCCTTTAATAAAATAAACCGCGCAGTTCTGTCACAGGTTGAATGCAAAATGTTTTAATACAAGCGTTCAGTCAAATGTAAGTTATGCAATATTGAAAACTTTTAACCCTCGGGAAAAATCAACCCACGCACGGTAACAGTTTAAAAGTCTCCTTTCTTTTTATTTTTCAAACCGTTTGGAGGAGCATGGTTTGAAATCATGACATGAAATTAGTCATGACACAAATCTGATTTGTAAAAATGACAAAAAATTGTCAAATTATAGTGCGGACCAGAGGTGTAAAGTATTTGAGTAAATTATTAATTACTGTTGAGTATTTTTTTTTTGGATACTCTGTAGCTTTATCAAAGATCAGTATCAGTATCAAAGATATCAACAACTTCACTATATTTGAATTAGTATCTGTCTTTACTCCACTGCATCTGTAATGAGTTTTGCGATTAGGCTACACATTACATTTTGCATTACATAACTTTTTCTGCAACAGTTTATTCCTGAAAATACAACATCTTGCCATTGCTCAACCAAACTTGTCCACATTGGCTGCTTTATGTGAATGCAAGTTCATTAGCAAGTAGTCTAGTTGTGAATCACAGGTGTTTCTTCTAGGCTACACACCAGCTCTAGTCTGATTGTGCGTCAGGAACGGATAATATTGAGACAGCAGGTTTGTCATGTAATGTCCTGCCCTCATTGCAGCGCTGATAAATGAAGCGCGCGCGCGCTCACTGAGAGACAGCACGAGCACAGCGCGAAGAGCGCGTCCACGAGGAGAAGGTAAGACTGTGTGCTGCTTCTGCGTTTGACTGGGTTCAGTTTAGTAGTCTTTGGTATTTATACAACAGGAGATTCATGAGCTGAAGAGTTATAACAGCTCATCTCAATAACTAAGGCTAAATGTCCAAAATAATTTTGCCTATAAAGTTTTTTTCTTTCTTTTTGCGGTGGAATTGCATGTCGGTTTCGGGCATCTAATTCAAAATTCTCTTATATAAGAAAATAATTTTTCATCCAAACCAAAATATTGTCGTACAACGACGTTCAGACAAGATTTTACAAACTATATGAAGGCATACATTTATTTTACCGAGTTTCTGTTGGGAAACGATTCGACATATCACATACTGTATTGCTTAATTCATCAATTTTGTGTTTTATAATCATTATACATTTTGACAATAACGACACATTTGGCAATAACGCTGGAAATGTTCAATAACTTTTTTTTCTGCATTCAAAACAAATGCGAGTTTCAAAATTAAAGCTACCATGCAAATTGCTTTCTGAAAAAAAAGTGTGACAGCCTCTTTCTCCCCTATAATAGCAATTTTATAATAACTAGTTGTCATTTTATTTGATTTTTATTAGTAAAGTTAGAGTAAATTTAGGACATTAATAATAATATCTCGCTTGTCATTCATCCTGAACAGGTTTATTCACGAGACTATTTTAAAGATCAGTAACATCAATGTCATGCTTGTACCAGGTCTTATCTTCTCCAAACTGTTTGACAAATTAACCAGTGTCTATGAAGTGCAACATATTGAAAACTTGTTTTCTGAATGTTACACATAAAGTTAAATTCAGGACAGCAGGTGGCCACAGCAGTCTGAAATCATTTAGACAAGAAATATATTTCAGAGTTAAATTTAGAAAAAGCGTCCTTTTCAAAACTCCCAGTTACATTTGATAAGGAAATCTGAGTACACCTCAATACGACCCGCTGGCATTGACAGCTGTACTAGAACTGTATGAAACTGTATTCTTGACATTGTCCTGGAATTGTGTTCACAAAACATTCTTGAGAATACAGTTCTTCTTTACTGCACCACAGCAGTCCAAATGCATTCAACAACTATTGCAAAAATTATTTTTCCCACCCAGACATAACCACAAAGCTCTACAGGCCGGTTTTGTTCTTTGTTCTCAGTGATACTACGTTGGAGCAAGGAACGCGGATACATAAGAGTCACAGGAATAATTAAATAAATAATTATCTTTAATAGACAAACCGAAGGGCAACGCAGGGTGGACAGGAGACACACATAACACCCTCAGGAGATGACCAATACCAGACAGGGAACATAGGCCAAACACCAGTTTAAATACATGACAAAACGAGAGTTATTGACAAGACACACCTGAATCAATTAAACACAATCAAACAAGAGAGAAACTGTGTCACGTGGAGCACATGGGGACCGAAACACAACAAAACAGGAACACAAGTCTGACAGGTTTGCACATTTACATACTCTTTTCAAAATTGCTAAACTAGTTCAAGATCTCACGTAATACAGAACTGAATAAGACAAGTCTACAGTAACACCATATTGAAATATGTTTTAATTATCCAAAAACAGAAATATTATTAGATTTACAGTAGCTGAACACCAGCAAACGTGTTTGTCTTTCAGTTTCATCTAGACGAAAGGGTAAACATAAGTATAATATTGGACTGTAATGTAAATTTGGACCATGTAACAAGTTCTGCAGAGAGTAGAGAGTGCCATTCTGGTTTTGTCACATTTCACATAACATCTAACGTTATGTAATGCAACCGTTTTTTAGTGGTTTTTAAGTCATTATTTCATGAAGGAAAAAGCATGTCTGTGGTGTTGTGGTATTCTTGAGGCCTGTGATTTTCCTCTTGAGAAAAACAACGATGTTCTCAAAAACATTTCTTAAGAATTTTATTTATGAATAAACTTCTTGGAATTTGTCTTAAGAATTTTTAAAAGATATTTCGTTAATCCGGCCTCTGATGCCCCAGCTTGCCCTTTCTTTTCTTTTCTTTTTGTAACAGGTTTGGTATGATCATTAAACTTTATGACAAAGAGTAATATTGGCAGCCAGCAGTGAACATGACTCACCTGATACATACATTAGAGACATGATAGCCTATAGGTTTGTGAAAACCTGTTGGGATTTTTACATCTTTGTTGCATAAACTAAGAAATCATTTAAGGAAAGTAAGTGAATTTAGTAACCTATACATCTTCCTTTTGCAGGAATACCTCCACTAAACATTTCCTGCAGCTAGCTTATAAGACTTTTGACCATCCCTCCCCACAAACCTTCAGTTTATCAATATTTCAGGGTTGTCTTGATGGCACAGCACTCTTTAGGTTATGCATCTCATTTGACTTAAGGTCGGTACTCAGGAAAACACGCATTTTCTTCTTTTTCAGCCATACTTTATTTTAATTCTTAGTGTGCTTTGGTGATTGTCTTATTGCATCACCAAGCTTCTCTAAAGCTTGAAGTCATGAATATCTTGTTGCGTATTTTAATTCATTAATTGCAATGTGTTCATACCCTGAAGCAGCAAAGTAGGATTAAACCATGACGCTTTATCCACCATAGTTATTGTATTTTTGCGGGAGGCTTTTGTTGTTATTCTTAGGATTTTTTCTCACTTATTTTAGGATTGCCTATAGGGATCTTTGCTTAAAAAAACAAATTTGTCAGTAAATTCACTAACATGCTTCATGCAACAAACACTTTTTTTGTGCACATGTTTTTTGTCAGATTGTTTTTGTGCATAACTGTGACTTTTGTCCATAATTTGTGAGTAATAAATGCAAAAATCCATATGTGACCCTGGAGAACAAAAGCAGTCTTAAGTCGCTGGGTTATATTTGTAGCAATAGCTATGAGAAAAACATTGTATGAGTCAAATTTATCCATTTTTCTTTTATGCCAAAAATCATTAGTATATTAAGTAAAGATCATGTTCCATGAAGGTATTTTGTACATTTCCTACCGTAAATATATCAAAACTTATTTTTTGATCAGTAACTTGCATTGCTAAAAACTTCATTTGGACAACTTTAAAGGAGATTTTCAAATAGCTGTATCTCGTCCAAATATTGTCAGATCCTAATAAACCATACATTAATGGAAAGTGTATTTATTCAGATTGATGTATAAATCTAAATTCCCAAAAAATGTACACTTAAGACTGGTTTTGTGGTCCAAGGTCACATATATTTTCAAACAATTTGCATGCATTTCCCTGCCATATAAAACAAAGATTGCATTATTAATCCATTAAGAAAAAAATATTGTAAATGTCTGTTGACAAAAAACAAGTTGAGAGTGAAGTGCACAAGTGCTGCTTTGCATTGACGTTTACTCTTTAAGGGCTGAACTGATTTACTGCTGAACTAGTTCTCGCCCGACTGGCATTTCTGGCAGAGTTCTTAAATGCCGAGAGGATAGCAGTTAAGGGCTACGTTCACACTGTCAGTTTTTGGGATTGTCAACCACATTTTCTTTACAGGTGTATGTCTCCGAATGTCCCGTTCACACAGCAGCTAACACTTGTGTTTAGAATAATGTGTGTATGAACGTGCAACCGGAGTCAAGCCCGTTTTCCTTACCAATTACCACAGCGACAGTAACAAAAGTGAAATCAGAAATGGCGATGGCACTTTCTGACACGACGAGAATCCAATCGAGCCGCGAGTTCTTTCATCAAATCTTCATTAACCGACAGCAGCCTTTAAATTTGTGTGAGGAGCATTTGAGTCTCGCGCAGAACACAAAACTGACCGGATCTAAAACTGTCAGGAGACAGACACACGACCCACATGAAAAAAATACTATTTTATAGTAAATACTAGTGCTTTTGAACTATACTAAAGTAAAATACTTTGCTGTGGTAATATAACAACCATACTAATTAAACAAATTACTGTACTATATTTTGTATAGGGTATAGTCTAATATACTAAAATACACTACAGTTTACTGTAGTAAAAACTGAAGTATATCACAGTATTTATTTCATTTTATCGGTTCACTTTAGTTAATACTACAGTATTCTGTAGCATTCATTAACAAAGTGTTATAAATACTATAATATATACAGTATAATACACTAGTTCAAAAACACTAGTATTTACTATAAATTACTATAGTAATTTTTATGCTCATTTTCCCTGTAAAAAGTTACTGAATATATGCATAAAAACACGTGAAGTTCACACACTCTTCTCTTCTCCTCTTCTCTTCTTTTTTGCGAAACCTTTGCAAATTAAAAATGTATTCCTTCTAATTTCTGTAATACACATGCAGTTTGACAATCACTGAGTCATGTTTTGCCAAAGGCCAAAAGTGAAAGATTAAGAAATATTACAGACTACAAGTCAAGACAGCAGTTTCTTGGTGATAACAGGCAAATCAATGTGAGCTATGCAAATCAAGTCAGATTTAGTTACACTTCTCATCATCCCAGTTTGAAGAAAAGAATCACACACATAGGAACACTTTTCCTAATAATGAGTGCTTTCAACATAACTCACCCTCGAGTTGTTCCACACCCTTATGTCCTTCTTTCTTCCCTAGAAAACATAAAAGAGGATAATGTTAATGCCTTATCTTCATACAGTTATGTACACTGCTCCAGAAAGGACATAAATACACAAAATACCATTACCTATAAATGTAGACCATGTTACATTCCTAGTCTAGATAACTTTGTGTGAGGAACATAATAATTAAAAATCTTGCTCACACTTGCCGCTGCATCAGGAATGAAAACAAGGCTGTGAAGGACAGAAGTACAGAATTGTTCTGTTGCCAGTTGTTTAGCTAATGAAACATATTTCTTGACAATAAAAGGGGTTTGAAAGTTGTGAGTTAATTAATATAAGTGATCTAGGAACATTATACAGCTCATGTCATTGTAAAGACTGAAAGTTTATCCCTCACAAATATGAACTAAGGTGTTTATGTGTTTATTAACAGTACAGTGAGTTATGCCAGGTTGGATTCAAACTGAGACAAGATATAACAAGTAGGTATAACTTTACTGGGTAAAGTGCAATATTCAAATACAATGTGATGCAACAATATGCATGCTCTCATGCTGTCTTTATAATGATGATAATACCAATAATAACAAATAATGATAATAATACAGTGCTCATTATACAGAGGCTTTGAAATAAAGCCCGGGTTCAGACAGTTGTCAGAGTAACACATGTCTATCTGATCTGATCTGTGTGTCTGTCTAACCTGTATTTCCATCTGTTTTAGGTGTAGGATGCACAAGCTCAAGAGTAAGCAGTTCTAACAGAGACGGCCAGAAGACACCTGAGACTGATCGCACTGAATTAACACTGACAGCTGCTGCTGAGAGCCCTATCAGACTTCAGTTTAACTTCTACCACAATGGCCTCGTTGAACGTTACTCATCCCTGGGATGTCTCTTCGGACCTCAACCACAGCAGTTTCAAATCCAACCTCACAGAATTAGAGGACACACAACCTACGGAGAAGAACTGGCCAGCCCTGTTCATTCTGGGGTTTATTTTTTTTACTGTTGCTGGGAATATACTGGTAATTATGGCCGTGTCCATCGAGAGAAAACTGCACAATGCCACCAACTACTTCCTGTGCTCACTGGCCGTGGCAGACATGCTGGTGGGATTCCTAGTAATGCCAGCCGCTCTAATTACTATTCTTTACAGTAAGTACTATACTACAAAAAAAAGAACAACTAAAGGCTACCCAGGCTGCAAAACTCAAAAGACGTCCAATATTCTAGTAATATGCATGCTAATAAGCAACGAGTTGATAGTGATTTTAGTTCCCTAAACTAAAGTGTTAGAATGGTTTATTAACTCTCCTCGTGTGTCTCTGAAACGTCTCCTCTTGTCGTCTGTTTCCAGATCACACCTGGCCTCTCCCTGAACTGCTGTGTCCCTTGTGGATCTTCCTTGACGTGCTCTTCTCCACAGCCTCCATCATGCACCTGTGCGCCATCTCTCTGGACCGCTATATCGGCATCCGTAATCCAATCAAATACAGCCAGAGCAACACACTTCACAAGACCATGATCAAAATAATCAGTGTCTGGACGGTTTCTGTAGGTGAGAATGAAGCATCCAGCTCAGAAATACAACAGATGTTGTTGTGGTTAATGATGATATACAGTACTGAATCAACACATTAGTCAGGCGAGCGTTCTGACCCTGTTTCTGTGTGCTTCCCGGTGCGCCAAGGACTTTGCTTGACATCTGAACCTAGAGAGTACACAGCACGAACAGGAACTGACAAGAGAAGCAATTACTGCTGCATCAGGACTGTGCACCTTTTGGCTCCGTCAGCCATATTTTCTGAATGATTTTAGCATTTCTGATGCATAAAGATTGATATTTCTGCACCGTTCTTCTTATGGTTTTGTGCTTAACACTCACCAACCATATGAGCATCTCTTGTTTGTTAGAGGTTTTGCAAAACTTTTCGCTAAGGCTAATTTAGAAAAAGTTTGCAGTCATGCATGCACCATATCCAGAAGATGCATTCTTGGTCAGGAGTTTTCATTATCTTAGTATGTCTTATAATGAGTAGCGATACAATGCTAGAATTTGTTGTTCATAATGTTGAAGTTGTGTATCTGTTGTGGGACAGATGTGCACAAAAATTGTGCTGTTGTCTTGTTTTTTTTGTGGAAAGGGGTTGGTGCATTTATCTTTTGACTTTTTATGAGCAAATGCTCTACTACTGGTCTCTGGACCAATAGATATTTGTCTTTGCAAGTCATGCAAATACTGCTTTGCCTCACACTAAAAGTCTGTCACAATTTTCCATTTCAGATCTGACTTCCATTCTATATACCCTTGGTTTGGTATTATATAGCAAACTTATTTATTGAACATATGTCCCTGGATTGCACAGTGAAACAAACTGGGTGCTTTTTATTAAAAGATAGAAATAAAATAAAAAGTTTAGATTTATTATTTTTCACTGTTTCACTGAAAATACAGAGAAAATCAATTGATCAGTTAGACCCACTACAAAACTGACCAAAAAAATATAGCATAATTTATTTTTTTGTATGATTTATTTTTATGCTTCATTTAACATTTCAAAATCTGCAGTTTTAGAATGGGACTCACATACATGTTTATGTGTTATAAATCAATAACAGGTCATTAAACATTATAGATATTAAATTGCTTTTCTTTTTTTTAGTGTGGCAACCTGAAATGAAATGGCTTTTTGTGACTGTTCACAATAGTAAATGTGTTAACACTTTCATTTAATCTGTGGGATGCGAACATGCTTTCTGAACTGATTCGTCTTTCTTCTTGCTCTTTTTCTTGCAGTGTTGTCGCTGCCCATTCCAGTAATGGGTTTCCAGGACAAGAAGAAGGTGTTTGTAAACAGCACTTGCACCCTGAATGAGCCTCGTTTCGTCCTTGTTGGCTCATCCGTGGCCTTCTTCGTTCCTCTGGTCATCATGGTGGTCTGCTATTACCTTACTCTCCATCATCTCCAGAGGCACAGCGCTTCCTTCCCTCAAGAGAGCAGCAAACATTTATCTGTTCAGAGAAGTGAAACAAGTCTGCTGAACATCAAGTCCTCCTTCAACAAGCCTGCACAAGGTGCACGAAACAACAGCAGACGTGGCACGATTCAGTCTTTGAACAATGAGCGTCGAGCCTCCAAAGTCTTGGGGATCGTCTTCTTTCTCTTCCTGGTCATGTGGTGTCCGTTCTTCATCACCAATGTGCTGATCGCCATCTGTCAGGACAACTGCAGCGAGCTTCTCCATGACCTCATTCACTTTTTTGTCTGGGTGGGATATATCTCCTCTGGAGTGAATCCTCTGATCTACACCCTTTTCAACAAGACGTATCGACAAGCCTTCGCTCGGTATCTAAGATGTAAATATCATTAAGCTGTGCCACAGAAGAAGTCCCAGGCCATCTGATGATATTGACAAAGTTACAGCTTAATGGTTAAAACTGATCAATAATTGACTGGTCGATTAATTCATTGGTTGACCATCTTGACCTACATCAACATATTTCCAATATGAGGCTGCCAGATTTCCCATCCCTTTAATGACTACCAGAATTTGACATGACAGATTGTTTGTGAGTTTAAAAAAATAATAATGTGTTGTTCCTGTGTAACAGGATATAACAAAAGTTTCCACAGAAGCACTGCCTTATTTTGCAAGCTATTTCTGTGAATATGCACATAATGATATGAGGTACACCTGTAAACACATGTTCAGTGTAGCTTCTGTTGTTCTTGAGATTTGTCTCTAAGAAGCACAATCAGGATTCTTTACTCGACTCAACTTTATTTATAAAGCACTTCCAACACCACAAGTGGAACAAAGTGCTGTACAGAAAGTATAAAAGAGAAACATAAAAACAAAAAACAGACATATGACATACACACTTACAAAGCAATACATACTCAGGGGCTAGACCATGCAGAGACTTAAAAACGTACAACAGCGCTTTGTATTGAATTCTGTATCGTATGGGTAACCAATGTAGTTTAATTAAAACTGGAGTAATGTGTTCTCTCTTCTTAGTACCCGTTAAAAGTCTAACGGGAGAGAGAAGCCTGATTAACACCGAGATACAATACATTACAATAATCCAAACGTGAAGACACAAAGACGTGAACAACCTTCTCCATATAATTAAAAGTAAGAATAGATTTCCATTTAGATATTTATCTAAGATCAAAGAAACTATTATTAACAACAGCACTGATTTGCTGCTCAAATCTAAACTCGAAGAGTCAAAAATGACTCCAAGGATTCTCACGCTAGACCGTTTTTCCCAGGAAACAACCCCAGGCAGTCATCGTCCACACACCCCTTATTTCCGAATAAAATGATCTCAGTCTTATCCTCATTTAATTGGAGAAAGTTATTTGCAAGCCAGCACTTAACTTCTGCCAAACATGCATGAAGAGACTGAATGGCACTTTTATGCTCATGTTTCAGTGGTACATAAATTTGAGAATCATCTGCATAAAGATTATACTGAATCCCAAATTTTTCAAAAGTAGAACTTAGAGGGAGCATATAAAGGGAAAATAAAATTGGTCCCAGTATTGAGCCCTGTGGAACCCCACACACAAGGGGGGCAATGGAAGAAAAATAATCCTCTAAGCTGACTGAAAGAGTCCTATCCTTCAAATAGGAAGAGAACCATTTCAGGGCTAAGCCCTGAACACCAACCTGATCCTTAAGACGATCAATGAGAATGTTATGATCAACTGTATCAAATGCCGCTGTAAGATCTAACAACAGCAAGACAACACGGTTTCCAGAATCAACACCTCATAGGATATCATTAGACACCCTCAAAAGAGACGGTTCTGACCAACTCTAAAACCTGACTGGAATCTATCGAAGATGTTATTCCTAATTAAAAAGTCATTGAGCTGTGTGTGCACAATTTTTTCTTTCACAATTTTGAAATCGGACGAAAACTACTCATGTCAAATGGGTCTAAGCTGTTTTTTTTTTAAAGGGGCTGAATAACAGCGTGCTTAAAACTAGCCAGAACAACACCAGATGACAAACTAATATTTATAATAGACAGAATACTTGGGCCAATCGAATCAAGAACCTGCTTAAACAGAGAACAGGAGAGACATTAAAAGCAGCTGAAAAACTACTCGCTGTACATGGATTGAGTATGCGAGACGAAATCGAGGCAGAAACAGTATTACCCGGCGCAACACAAGGAAAGTTAGAATTTAAAATAACAGTCTTATGGTCAGGAAAAACAGTATCAACAATCTTCACGCTATCAATAGAAAATCCCAAGGATAATACAAGGTCAAGCGTATGACCACGTTCATGAGTTGGACCCGAAACACATTTCAAAAAAATCAAACTACTCAATCAAACTAATTTACTAAATGTAAATTTTACTCTCCAATGGAAAACCTGAAACAAGAGCATTTTGAATCACTCTCTACAATTATTTTGCAACTGCACCTTCGGGACTCGTGAAGCGTCGGTCAGATGGTTTTGACTGCAAGAACAAAGCAAACATTAACTATTTCCTACTGATATAGAGCACTGACCAAACAGATTCCTTGCACTGTTTTCTTTCCTTTATCGCACAGCATGTTTTAACTGCACAGATACTGCTGTAGACTGTTTGTGTTACACTTGGGTAAAAGAGATTACAGTGCATTAAAGTGAATTGATAATGAGAGAGTGCCACCATGTGGTGACATTCATTTGATTAACCAATGATTAATGGGGTTACTACAACAATAAAAAAAAAAAAATACATTTTACTGACAGTTTTGTTTTGCATTCTTGATTTGATTTGTATTTGATATATTGTATAAAAAGAAAAAGTTTGAAATGTATATATATATATATATATATAGAGAGAGAGAGAGAGAGAGAGAGAGAGAGAGGGATTAATCCGCTACTGATGTACAATTTGGACTTTTTAGCTTTTTTCACTTTAGTAATGCAGTGTGACAAGTGAAGCAAATAAAATGCATTTAAATTAACTGATTGCAATTTAATGTAAAATTTTCCATGATTTTGACATCATTGGAGAGCGGGGTGAGTTGAGCTAGTTTTTACTTATGGTGTGTTTAAAGTGATGACATGACAGTAATGGGTTCTACTTAAATACCTCTACATTTCAGGATGTAGTGCATCCTCGGGGATAATCCCTTTGGATCTGAAGTAAACTGCTTTCAAAATATGGCTTTCCAAAAAAAGTTGTCTCTGGCTCAACTTAACTACCCCACTAAAATACCCCACTCCCTCCATTTGAACTAAACTGTATCCTCCAGCAGTTTAGATCCAACATAATGCTTACAGTATAACCTCATATTATAACCTCCTGAAGCACAAACACATGCGTGTTATTTAATTTATATGATTTTTCATATTTGTCTGTTTGTTCAGACAAAAAAAGATCACTTTGAACAGCGAAAAAAAACAATTTTTTTTTTTTTACTTAAATGCAGTTACCATTTATTCAATCACTGTGTGAGTAAACCAGATAACTGTTCGTATATTTGTGGTCACATGAACAATTTAGATTTAAGGTTGCCAAGAAACAAGGGTGGCTCAACTTTGGCCACTAGATGACTATACAAAGAAGCCATTTAAACAGTTCAATGGGAAGACTTGGTTGAATTGGGTAACAGCGTTAAAACTCTAGAGTTTCACTTCAAGTGTGTGTATTTTTGCATATTTCCTCCATCATATATCAGTGTTCCCCTCACACACACACACACACACACACACTCAGGGTGGTGGTCTTTTGGGCACGCGCACACATGCGCAAAACATCCACGCTGCAGCGCACAGCGACTGGCGACGCTTCCAGGCAACGCGCGCGTGCATTTTCAGCACCACCTCCGCCGTTCATCGCACCACAACATCGACGTGATGCCACCGCGTATTAACGGCATGTGACGGCGAATATTTCACCGGAAAAGAACACCGAGAGGAGACAACTACAGCTATAAGTAAGTAAATGGCAATTACGCACAGGGTTACCTTCAGTGTTCTCATGTACGTGATAACCCCGAGATGACTAGAAGGAAAGACGCCAAGGTATAGGCTAACGGTGCTGGCTCTAATATCTATAGCACATGCTTTCAAATAAGTTAATAGATCATTAGTCATCACGCTCATATTTATGACTGCCACAGTTTCGTTCGTTTTCCCATGTGGCCGAAGATACACCTGTTATCATATCACATGCCAGCACAGGGGTCTGGACGGATGACGTCAGCGTTCTGGGTGAGTGACGTCATGTCGATCAACAGCCACAGACCGACTGAGTTCTCACACAGTTCAGCTCGTCCTAAATTTTGTCTACGATGCTTCTGCTGAAATCTGAATTTAAAAATAGCCACAAAATATCACCCTTTCAGTGGAAACCCAGCTGAAGTCATTTTTTGGTCAGTTACTGTTTTCTGTATAAAATCATCAAACTTTTATGCTTGTTATCTCATAATTAGATTTTGAGACTTTAGCCTGGATTTCACGGAGAGGGTCACAAAATGATGTAATGATGTGAAATCTTTGATTATGAGTATCTTGGTAAATCCGAGCAGAATTTAAGACACTATTGGGTTGGCTTCATGCGTGTTATTGCATTAACATGTGCTAAAGTAAACTGATGGTGCAGCAGTCATGTCTTGTAAACGTATACTTCCTGATTCCTCATAATAAATTGCACCCATAGTCTTCTGTCAAGAGCTTCATCTTGTGGTCAATTTAATTAGCACTATTAAACATTAGCATCTAAAAGACTGGTGACTAGTTCACTGAAAACATCCCACAGATCTGAAAGCAGCCGCAAGCCTGGGAATGCAGGGTTGGATTCACTGGGAACAGATTACGTAAAGGGTTTTTTTGGTGAAGGGGTCTTAACATGTCTTGGCACCAGCATAGTTGAGGCATTGCCATGGTTTCCTCTCATGAATCAGTTCCTGCCTCTGACAATAGAGACAGGCTGTGTGTTTCAGAAAGTGAGAGATAATTCTTCTGTGCAGAGAAATAAGGATGTTTACTGAGGCCTGGTTTGAGGCAAGTAGCAAATCTTGTTTTAATTTCTCTTACTAAGCAGATATAATACATGCAACATTTGTTTATTTCTTTACAAAATGCTCTGCTCTGTTCTTTTCTTATATTTGTGTTTGTATTTCATTCACCCATTGACTGTTTATTATATTTATTATATTCTGTTGTGTTATTTATTCAGTTTTTCTTGTTGTTTCTGTTTGTTGTTGCACTCTGGAAAAAGAAACCTCATTCTTGTAAATGGAAATATTAGGACATACAATATATTATCCTGAAGTTTTTGAAGTTTAAGAGAAGTAAAAATCAGTTTATGCAGGTGCAGAACAGATTTATATTCACGTGCTTTGAAGCAATGAATTTGTCAAAGTAGTGTGTGGACCTCTGTTTCTCATAAATGCTGCCATGTATTGTGCATCTTATTTTTTTACAGACATCGATGTTGTGATGCTCAAGTAATGTGGATTTGGAAACAGATGTAATTCAAGGTAATAATTATTTATTTATTAGCCGGCACGTGTTCAGTGAAGTGATTGATGCCTGTGATCTGTGTTTTTAGTTCAGATTTTCCAACTAAAAGTTTTTCAAATTCCTTTTTGCGTCATTCATTATCCTTTTTTACTCAATAAAATTCATTTTGTGGCTTTAATAAATGACGTCGCTTAGAGTCATGTTTGGCTTGTCCAAAATGTTACGTTTGCTGTCACAAACTTGTTAAATATTATAAATCAAGGAAAAGAAAGGAGCATTTTTTGTCTCTTATAACGAAAAGCTTTTATTTAAACACATGAAAATGCAGATCTTGCTGTAAATAATCATGAAAAATCGTCTTCGCACATTCTGCCCAGATTTAGACTCAGATATATATAATACGATTATTTTATAGCAGGCTACATTTTAAAAATACAAAGCTAATAGTTATTTATTTGAAGTTTCATCATAAAAGTGAAACACTGAAACTGTGTGGTGAGGGTAGGCTTTGATACATTGGTTATGAAATATAAAAATCAATTATAATGACTAATTACCCAATGCTTTAGATTAATGCAGTCAGTAAATGAAGCTTACAGAGTCGACTTTCTGTGTCATTTTTAATTGCATTCATCCAAGTGAGGACGTGACTTCATTGTTTATCATCTCTTTCCCGTTTACAATCAGCTGTATTATGCATTTTATGCAATGTTGGGTAAATATGCAAGGAAAATGTTCTCCCCGTTACAAATGTACCTTCAAG
Organism: Carassius auratus; assembly: GCF_003368295.1. NCBI lineage: Eukaryota > Metazoa > Chordata > Actinopteri > Cypriniformes > Cyprinidae > Carassius > Carassius auratus. The sequence goes on along the minus strand of NC_039288.1, from coordinate 4,713,172 downwards.
CATATTTTTGACATTGCTAACGAATCGTGCTGAAAATAACTGGCTCAATTACACATTTCATGAATAAATATTAATCATATATGAACAGACCTAACACCACTCCACTGATTAAAGAGGCGTTTGTTTGTTCACTTATGAATCATAATGTAAGACAAGAGCTACTATAGTGCTAAAAGACATCAGCGTTCATACACACCATGTTTTGACCCATACACACCATGTTTGGGTTTCTTGTGAAAAATGTAGACAACACTTTATACAGTAGCAAATAATCTTTATTCATATTTTATGTGGAGATTAGGTGCAATGAATTTCCCCCACAGACTCAGAGTTCTGTGATATCCAAATCTCAAAAATTAACTGTTTTAGTAAAATGAGCCATTTAAAAAGTTGCATTTGTTGATTTAAAAAATGCATTGTTTAAAATAGCATTAATGTTGTGTGAAACCCCCTTCTGTGCTCTCTCAGGTCGTTGTGTGTAGTTGAGCACAGCCATGCCTCTTGTGAAGAGGACCATCGAGCCCAAACACCTGTGCCGAGGTGCCCTGCCCGACGGGGTGAACAACGAGCTGGAATGTGTCACAAACACTGCACTGGCGACTATCATCAAACAGCTGGGAGGACTCAGTAGGTTCAGTTTTTCTCCCTGAAGCCAATAGACTTTGCAGCATCAGTTCTGAGCAGTCAGCTGTATTTCAGCTTTGAGCATGATGGTTTTCTAGTACAGTCATTTTCAACATTTTTCACCAGCGTAATCCATTACACAAAGACAGACAACTAGTTTATGACAAGTTGCTTGAGATGTTCTTGACTTATAAGTTTCTTGGGATAAAAAATGTCTGATAAGTAAATAAATGTAGCCAAATCATTTTAATTCAAATAATTATTGTCATTTTAACGTGTTAATTTAACAAATTAGTGACAAATGTTTTGCAGGGGAACAACAGGGGACAGTTAACGTTATCAAGATTCATTTCATTAAGCTACTACAACTTCATAAAAAAAAATTATAAATCCATTAATTGTATTAATTAATCAACTAAGAAATGTAAGTTTAAATTGCGCACTATATTAAGCAATAATTAATATTATGTCAGCGTAACTCATCAAAATAATTTTTTGTTGTTTTTTATTTTTATTTAATATTATGTCAGCGTAACTCATCAAAATAATTTTTTGTTGTTTTTTATTTTTATTTAATATTATGTCAGCGTAACTCATCAAAATAATTTTTTGTTGTTTTTTATTTTTATTTATATTTATTTATTTATTTATTTATTTATAATAACTAACGCCAACACACTGATCATTTTGATAATAATGTCGACATATTTTCAATATAGGAAGTTTTAGTTCATATGTGAGAACTAATATATTAAGATCAAAAGGTAAGTTACAAAAGATTGTGAAATGAAATTGTTGAAGATTTTAAAATGCACTGAGCACTTTTTTTTTTTTGCACTTTACCATCTTGGCTTGTAATTTTTTTGGGGAAACAGCAAATTATTTTTAAATGTTGAGTTTTTACTCCTTTTAGAAGAATTTTCAGAAGAAAGTACACTGTAAAAATTAAAAAATACATTGTGTAAATTTTACCAGAAAACACTGTTTTAGTTTTTTTTTCTTCAAAATGATTTCAGTAACACTTTAGTTTAGGGAACAATTCTCATTATTAACTAGTTTATTATCTTATTACATATTACTAGCATATTGGCTGTTTATTATTACTTATAAAGCACATATCAATGTCTTATTCTGCATGAGCCTATTTTAGATCTCTTAACCCAACAACTACCTTACTATTACTAGACTATTAATAAGCAGCAGATCAGGAGTTTATAGAGGGAAAACTCTTGAATATGAGGCCCTTATTCTAAAGTGTTACCATTATTTCGATGTGTTACTTGTTGTTTCTTTGTAATTATTTAGTAAACTAACAATTTTAGACTTTCTACAACATTTATTCAGTGTAGGTAAAACAAGAAAAAAATCTGCATATTTCATGGTATCTCTAATTAAAAATGAGATTGCACATCAGTTTTGCCTTATCATAGATAATGTGTTTCTTGATTCAGGTCGACATGCGGAGGACATCTTCGGGGAGCTGTTTAACGAGGCCAACAGCTTCTACCTTCGCATGAACAGTTTACAAGAGCGCGTCGACCTGCTGGCGGTGAAGGTCACACAACTGGACTCCACAGTGGAGGAGGGTGAGTAAGAATGAATGTGCATTAGCGAATACAGACCCACTGCTGACCTGATCTTTTGTGACACAGCCTGGAAATACACCAGAATGCAACCACAGGGCTGTCGAGAGGATTGGTGCTGGTACCCAGACTCATACTGCAAGGCTAGGGCCCTGTGAAATCTGATGTTTTTTCTCAAATTCTATTTTATTTTTTCCCAAATAGTTTCAAATTTTTTATCTTAATTTTTCAGCTTTTAGTTTTTCTGTATTTCTGGACTTTAATGGTTAATTAAATTTAAGAGATCAAAAAGCATGTCTAATTAACTGAAATGATGACTTTCAATCGGTTTACAGATTAACGATTTAACAACATCAGTTTATTAAAAATGTAACAAAAAGTAACATTTTCAGTGCCTTATGAAATAAGCAGTTTTTCTCTCAAATTACATTTTATATTAACAAAATGTTGTGTTTTCCGTTTAGTGAAATTGTATAATTAAAATGCATGTCTAATTAATTGGATTCATCAACAAGCAACTTATTCATTAATTCATTTATTAATAGGGCTCTATGATTCTGTGTTGTGTATTTAAATTTTTCTGATAAACAAATGAAGGCATAAATGAAATTAAGAGTTCTTCACAACAGAAGTTTACTGTTAAAATTGAAACATGAGGGAATTTTTTTTATTATTCCTTACAAAAGTAATAATAACGGTATATTATTATTATTATTATTACATTAAGATGCACATTCTGTGGTTTAATAGTTATATATTTCTGTCACAATTTAAGTTTCAAGTTAATCAGAACTTTTATTTTTATGGGTTGCTGTGAATACCTTTAAGTTTCTGTGTGTGTGTGATATGAGGATAGTTTTTCTCATATGAAATGGTAAAATGCACAGACGAGGCAGCTGCAGTAATTAGCCGTGTAGATGCAGTTGACGTCCCACTGACGTCTAGACACTAGCTGAGTTATTTAAGAGCACAGTGGAATAGTCAAGTTGAATAAGAGGCAGTTGACAAGAGAGCATAATTAATAGTGCGCTGCCTTCAAGTCCTTATGGGAAGTTCCTACGTAAATGCTGTGTGATGTAATGTGCATCCATAATGTGCTTCACTGTCTGACTCTCTTCATTAACAGTGCATAAAATTAATGAAACTTTCTGTGCAGTTAACATTTACAATTGCAAAGTAATTTCAAACAGAACCACGAGTCTCTAACTGAGAGTGAAAGTTCTATCATTTCTAACATTCGTTCAGTATCTGAACTATAGGAACACCTCAGGTGTGACCGATTGTCGAAGCACCAATAACACCACATCTGCCAACCATGGCAGACCAATCACTGCATTGATCAGGGAGTGCCACCTTCCTTTAAATAAACCACTGTAAATAAACACAAAACATTCCTAACTTTTGTTGATTGACTTAACTTAGAGTGACATAACTAATGTGTCAAGGCGAGTTTTCTGCTTTAAGTTTTCAATTTATTTTCCAAGTTTTTGGGTCGCTCACCACATACCAAAAGCAGGAAAAGGAGAGCTCTCTATCACAGCAAAAATCCATACTAATTGTCACGTTGTGGTGGGCTTAGCGTACAAAGAGAGCACAGGCTTCATAGCCACTGCGAAAGAGCCAAAAATCACTGGAGGAAAAGGTTGTCCTCCTCATCTGTGTGCTTGCGGAATGTGGATTTCTGCAAAGGATTCACATGGTCTGTGCATCTCCTGTTTGGGCGCTAAACACACTCAGGCAGCTCTGTCCAACCGCGAGGGCTGTCCTCATTGCATGACATTCTCGGTTAAAACCCAAGAGTGGAGTCTTCTTGTGGAAGTAGCTGGGAACTCAGACCCATGCCTCTCTGCTCAAACCAGAGACGAACCGATAAATTGTCCGTCCGAGGCAACTGAGGCCGTCAGCTCGTGGGGAGAGATGATGGAGAGGTAGTCACCCGTCCTTCCCCTGCTGTTTGAAGACCTGTTCATGGGAGAGGAAGATGACGATGACAAAGTATTGTCCATCATGCTATTCTTCCCCAGAATCAGTTGCGTCCACCTAGTGCAAAGGATGAGAGTTCAGATGGACATGGATCGACTCGAGGTCTGTCACAGGGCAGCTTGGTCTGTGTCCTCAACTCTATTTTTTACTACAATATTAATATAAATATTATATTAACAACTATATTTTAAACTACTGTATATTGATATAAACAGTATTGCCTCATAACCGTATAGATTATAAAAATATATTGATATTTCATACAAACTCAACCGCTCAGCCTTAATACAGACTTAAATTCACTGTAAAACCTCCTGTGTTTAATGGAGTGGTAATTTCAGTGGCCCAAGGGGAAGCAGCTCATGTTTTAGTGAAAGAAATATCATCTTTAATGAGAAAAAGAATGATAAGAGTGATTCCGATGAAAGACAGCCACAAAAGCTTCTACTCCCATTATTTTGTGATTCCCAAAAGAGGGTGAGGTCTCTGTCCCATTTTGAATTTACAGGTCCTCAATAAACACCAGAAAATACCAATTCAAAATGCTTTTGCTCAGAACTTTCTGTCAAAGTATTCGTCAGGTTGATTGGTTCACCTCAGTGGACTTCCATGACGCATATTTTCACACAGATATTTTTCCTGCTCACAGAAAATATCTGAGGTTCGCTTATCAGGGCACAACATATGAGTATATGAAAATCCCCTTTGGCCTTGCTTTAGCTCCCAGGGTTTTCAGCAAATGTGTGGAAGGGATGAACAGAGGGCTCCCAGTTTCATCATATCTGGATGATCTGCTCATCTTCACACTATCCCCGTGGCATGCAGAGAGCGATATGTACACACTAGTGACGTATCTGGAGTGATTAGGTTTCAAGATAAACCAGACGAAGACTTGTCTAACTCCTTCACAGGAAAGAATTCAGTGATGGGGGTGAGGGGTCTCAGGCTGAATTCAGTGATGTTTCGAGCTTTCCTATCAGAGGAATGCATCGAGACATTTCACAGCTGCCTCTCCTTTTTTAACAAGGGAGATCAATCTGCACACACTCCAATTTTGGTCGGGGTGGCGTGGGATTCCTTCTAAGCACCCTTCCTGGACCCACGAGGACACCAGCATGCATGCACAAGGAGTGCCTCATCAAAAGTCACCAGCCCTGGCTATTTCAGTGCCCCTCCTCTCTCATGCACCCACTCATGTCGGGAACTTGGCTGGTGAAGGCTGGCGATTAAGGGCCGGAGTGTTGATGATAATTAGGGGGGAGGATGCTGACTCGTCACAGTATGTTCAGAGAAACCGCACACTTCGTAGTAGCAATCAGCTGTTTGTCTTGTGGACTGACTCTTACAAAGAAAACAAAAAGAAAAAAATCTCCTGTCAATGCCTTTCTCTCTGGGTGGTGGAGGCTATCATGTTATGTTACAATAATGAGAATATAGAGCCCGCAATAGGACTACGAGCACACTCTACTAGAGGTATGGCTACATCTTGGGCTCTGTTTAGAGGCATTTCTATTTAATAAATTTGCGCTGCTACGAGCTGGTCTTCTCCGCACACATTTGCTCATTTCTGTAGACTAGATGTGATAGAATCCTCTCTGTCTCGCTCAGTCCTGGGAGTGAGTAGTCAGGTTGTAGTTTTATTAAGGGGCAATTTCACCTCCGTCGGGAGCTATGATTCAGATCATAACCCACTCACAACAATACAGGAGGTGTCTATATCCCATAGTGAGATACTGAACAAATGTTAGAAAGAGAACGTTAGGTTACTGATGTCTTCTTTTTCTCATCCTCTTTATGATGCGCCAAATGTTTTGTATGGGTGAAAGATCTGGACTGAAGGCTCCAGTACCTGGATCCTTCTTCTACGCAGCCATGATGTTGTAATTGATGCAGTATGTGGTCTGGCATTGTCATGTTGAAAAATGCAAGGTCTTCCCTGAAAGAGACGACGTCTGGATGGGAACATATGTTGTTCTAGAACTTGGATTTACCCTTAGCATTGATGGTGTCTTTCCAGATGTGTAAGCTGCCCATGCCACACGCACTCATGCAACCCCATACCATCAGAGATGCAGGCTTCTGAACTGAGCGCTGATAACAACTTGGGTTGTCCTCGTCCTCTTTAGTCCAGATAACATGGCGTCCCAGTTTTCCAAAATGAACTTCAAATTTTAAATTTGTCTGACTACAGAACAGTTTTCCACTTTGCCACGGTCCATCTTAAATGAGCCTTGGCCCAGAGAAAACCCTGCGCTTCTGGATCATGTTTAGATATGGCTCTTTTTTTGACCTATAGAGTTTTAGCCAGCAACGGTGAATTGTGTTCACAGACAATGTTTTCTGGAAGTATTCTTGAGTCCATGTTCTGATTTCCATTACAGTAGCATTCCTGTATGTGATGCAGTGCCGTCTAAGGGCAAAAGATCACTGGCATCCAGTATGGTTTTCCGGCGTTGACCCTTACACACAGAGATTGTTCCAGATTCTCTGAATCTGAATCTCAGATTCTTTTCTCTGAGAAACTCTTTCTGATATTGCTCCACTATTGTTCACCACAGCATTCAGGGAATTGGTGATCCTCTGCCCCTCTTGACTTCTGAGAGACACTGTCACTCTGAGAGGCTCTTTTTATACCCAATCATGTTGCCAATGACCTAATAAGTTGCAAATTGGTCCTCCAGCTGTTCCTCATATGTACATTTAACTTTTCCGGCCTCTTATTGCTACCTGTCCCAACTTTTTTGGAATGTGTAGGTCTCATGAAATCCGAAATGAGCAAATATGTGGCATGACATTACAAAATGTCTCGCTTTCAACATTTGATATGTTATCTATATTCTATTGGGAATAAAATATAAGTTTATGAGATTTATGAGATAACTTTTTTGGAATCGGGTTTGTAAACAAAAGCTATAATAGTTACAACTTGAGTTTTTACTTAAAATATAGCTAAAATTATTTGTTTGTCATTATTTAGTTTACTTACTCTAAATAAAGACAAAAATATTCTCTTTGAAAGACCTTATTGTGATGTTTTTTTTATTATGCGTCATTCATCAGACTGAGCTAGCATATATTTTCTAAAATGACCAACATAATCTACACAGAGCAATGCAAATTAGCACAGGGTCTCAAACAAACATAGTTGATGATAACCAGGTGTGTATAACAGCACTGGAGTAAAATAGATTAAGACATACTTTTTTGAGCATTAAATAATGGTGCAATTACCAGTAAACAGACTACTGCAAACCTTAGTAAATCAGCTGGCACGATTAATTTATTAAATACTCTTGTCTAAAAAGGACACTCCTACAAATGTCTATGCAATAAGGTCAGCCGTAAAATAGCTGTGTTCACATCTTTACATCACTAATGTTTCACTGCACATCTTTTGTAAATCCAAAGTATAGTTTCTAACAACAAAAGAAGGTTTGCACTGACGCAAGCTGTAAATCTGGCACTTCTGTCATTTCTAACAGGTTTGTGATAGTGTTTGACGATGTTTTCCGGGTCTGTTTGCTTGCTCTACAGTGTCCTTACAGGACATCAACATGCGGAAAGCATTTAAGAGTTCAACTATTCAGGACCAGCAGGTGGTGTCCAGAAACTCCATCCCGAACCCTGTCATGGAGATGTACCAGCGCTGTGACAAACCACCTCCTCTCAACATCCTCACGCCATACAGGTCTGTATATGCTTCAGCAAGAAAAGTCACCCAGAAATGAAAAGTTTCTTGCACAGACCAATCATTTCCATAAAACCCCAATATATCGTCAGGAGCCACAGGGATTCATTTAGTTTTAGCTCAAAATGTTCTTTACTGTTCTACTGAAGAAAAAGTCACCTACATGTTTGATGGGCTGAGTGTGTGCAAATTAACTGCAAATTTTCATTTTTGAGTGAACTATTTGAGAGTTTATTAGTTTATGTTAAAATGGTCAAATCCAAATGGATATAAATGTTTATGCAATTCAAATGCATACATCTTAAATTTAGTGACTAAAATAGTTTTAAAATTTCATTTAACCTTCATTGGAAAAAAATAGATGTGATATCATTAGACAATCACAAAAAGTTAACTGTGTGTCATATACAGTTATGGTTTAAAAAAAGAAGATGTTAACACATTACTAAAACATTTTCTAAAAATAGGAATTGCTGTCAGGATTACAGTATTCTTACATGTAGAATGGAAGAAATACAGTAATTTCGCTATGCCCCTCCTCATGTTCCAACCACCACAATAACAGAAAAAAACATGATTAAATTCAGTTTTTCACATCTCATGCACAAATTACAGCTCTCTCACAACACAGCTCGGGTCTTGAATAAAACATGCCCAAACAATTAACTCATTAAAACGGTTACTACTAATCTAAATGCTTCCTCTGCATCATTATTTTTCTATTTGGACATAAAATTGCTATTTTATCTGTTGCATTTTGGTGTACAGAAGACATTTAGGTTAAGGTTCTCTTTTCATTTGTCGTTATTATCATATGGCGTTGGCTAATCCAAATAATAACTCTTAAAATATTCTTTATTTTCTTTATGCAAAATAATAATAATAAATAATATTATTTTTCTGAATCCATAGTATTTTTAGTTAAATCTCGGGGATGAAATGTAAGCAATATGAAATATTAATATTAAGCAAAACGCTTTCATTTCTAAGTACAGTGTTTTGTTTTCTAACAGGGATGACAAAAAAGATGGGCTCAAATTCTACACCGATCCATCCTACTTTTTTAACCTTTGGAAGGAAAAGATGCTGCAAGCCACAGAAAACAAGAGGAAGGAGAAACGACGGCAGAAGGTGTGTGTGTTTGTGTATGGCCAGAAACATGCATTATGTAATTACACAAATGCAGCCCTGCTTACAGGATCAAATACATTGCAAGTTCATTCTTGCATTATTGTGACGATAATACACACATTATAAAAGACAAGACCAGTCCTCAAACATGAAGGTTTAAATACACAAAATGGGATAAAAAGACACAAATAGAAATAGAAATAGAAAACAAGAACGACAAGATACAAAACAGAACTTCAAACTAAAAGTGCAAACAACAAAAGACAATAAAATACATTACAGTATTTTTAAATGCAAGATATTTAAAGTAAATTTGCAAATGATACACTATAGCACAATCAAATATACTTCAGTATATCCTCAGCACCACTTACTCACAATTAAAGTGCATTAGCTACAAAATGTGTTGTTCCAGTTTAGCAGACTTTAAGTATACCATTTTAGTATACTGATATAATACAATTGCAGGGTATTTTTATTAAGTACATAAATATGTTAATGTATTTGTAGTAGGCAATTTCAGATATATTCAACTATATTTTTTATGAGGGTAAATGCAATTTAGAGATTTACAAACTTAATATAATTTACAATTATAAGCGTACAATTCTGAAAAATAAGACATAATTCTGAGAAATAAAATCTTTGTGATATATAAATAAAGTCGCAGTTATTTTTTTTCTCACAATTCTGTCTTTATTTCTCAGAATTGCTTCCTTATATCTTACAAATCTGACGTGCAATTGTGAGTTTATAACTCAAATAGATATATCAGAATTGTGAGATGTAAACTCACAATTGCAATTTAAACATAATCTGAACTGGAATATAAAAAGGCGTAATTAGCCTTTTTTTAAATGTTTTTATTTAGTGGCGGAAACTAGCTTCCGTAATATATCAATTGCATCAACTAGATTTTTTGCCATTGACCAATATGTTTCAGATTTTTCTTAAAAGTGTGAAGTGGATTTATTATTTTTCACATCGCAGCTCAGAATATTCTCTAGTGAAGGCATTGGGAACATTGCATGTTCTGGTAACACATGGTAAATTGGTAAAATAGATAATATGATGAAATAGTTGCATTGTAAAATGTTGGCTGCTAAAACAAAATTACTGATTAGACATAATATAGAGAGGATTGATTAAAATACAACAGAACTGTTGACATACCCGAGTGTAATTCTATACGATACAGGAAGCAGTATTGATTTTTGATGATCTGTTGTGAGATTGGTACTAAGCGTTTGGAAAATGTGGAATTTATTTGTAAAAAATTTGCTCCAAAAAGATTTTTTTAAACTTATAGAAACATTTCCTTTTTTCTGCCTCAGCAAGAGCAAAAGCACATAGAGGATCCCAGTCGCGAGGTAAAGAAAGTCCGTAAAGCTCATAACCGGCGTCAGGAGTGGAACATGATGGCGTACGATAAGGAGTTTCGTCCGGACACTCGACTAACACCGTCTCCTTACCATGGCATGTCCTCTGAGGGATCTCTGTCTCCAGATCGGTGAGTCTTGAGATCTCTATACTGTATGCTCAAACCACTTAAAGAAATAGTTCACCCATAAATGAACTGTGCTTTGACTCCTCTCATTATACCAACAATATTCATTTTTTTAGGTTAAGTCAGTTAGAAATGGCTCTTTAAGGTAACAACCTACAAAAAAAACTTTTTATTTAAGTGTTTTAGGAAGTGTACTTTCTTTAGCTTCAAGTACAGATTTGTTAAAATGTACTTTTTAAGATTTAAAGTACACTACAAGTGCACAATCAGGAGTTAAAATTGCCATTAGTTTATCAGCAGTTAAGCAAGCTAAATAATAGTAGCATAAGCAGTTACAGTGAATCCTATGCCATAAAACGACTCATTTTGTAAGTTCATGGGCACATGCAGTTTAAAAAAATAAAGATATTATTGTTCATAGACAGTAGTTATATTTAACAAACCCTTGAAAATAACCAACAGTCAGCTTTAAATCCTTATATTGAAGCAACACTATAAATAGAGATGCCTTAATTAAGTGTTGTGTCATAAAAGTGAGATGAAAAAACATCATTATGTAACTAGTGCACAAGTGGCCAGATTCATCTCATCCTTTTTTAGAAAATAAAAAATTATCTATGTTCTGAAAATGAAAAAAAAAACACATGCAAATTAAGAAAACATCTTAATAAATTTGAAAACACACGCGCTGCAAATACTCACACAAACTCCAACAAAGAAATTCCTTTGCGATGTGGTCTGTGCGTATTTGCAGCACGTGTGTGTGTTTGCTTTTGTTGTGATAATTTGCAGCATGTGTGTGTGTTGTCAAATTGATGAAGGATGTTTTCTAAATTTGCAGGGTTTTTTTCTATTTGCATATGTTTTTTCATTTGCAGCACGTTGTTCTCTCTCGGCCACCATAGTTAAGTATTATAAAACACTGTTTTAAATGACCTACCTTAAAACCTATTAGGAAATGCTTTCACTAATGCAGAGTCTTAAACTAGTAAAAAGCATTATATTTTGTTTTTGTTGCTTTGGGAACATGAGCATTTGTCATCATGAAATATTATTTTACCTAGCAAGCTTCAGTAAAACAGAAAAGCAGGTTTAATGAAATTATGTTCATTACTCATTTTAAATAAAAAGAGTGGAGAAGAGTTTTTGAAAGATCAAAAAACAGAGACTTGGAAACATGACACTGATGAAGTAAAGTGACCTGTACTCTGAATTCATGCTCTGCATTTAACCCATACAAGTGCACACACACAATAGGGAACACAAACACACACACACACACGTTTGTTTTTATGAAAAGTGTGTTCCTCCCCTAGGCGTAATATATTCTGTGGCCCTACACCAACCCTACACCTAACCCTAACCCTCACAGGAAACTTTGTGCATTTTTACTTTCTCAAAAAAAAACTCATTCTGCATGATTTATAAGCATTTTGAAAAATGGGGACATGGGTTAGATCCTCATAAGTCACCCTCTCCTTGTAATACCTGTGTCATACCCATGTCATTATACACAGTTGTGTCCTGATATGTCACAAAAACAAGAGCACCGTGAACACACCCAGAGCAGTTGGCAGCCATATTACTCATTTTAATGCATGACAACTAAATATACATGAATGCAATGTGGTTTTCTTCAAAAAGAAGAAAAGTACCTTTATGTTAATTTCAAATAAATAATTTAGGAATTTAATTACACACACATTTTTAAACGATGTTAATCTATTCTCTACCTATGTTCATAGAGTGTATGATCAGAAATGAAATTCAGTATAACTCATAACTATATGTGCATGGTGTGTCTGAATGTTATTCTTTGCTGTAAACAAGATCTGGCATGTCAGATGAACACTCGTACCCAGCGAGTCCCAGTCACCCGCAGGAAGCAGGTGCAGCAGGGGCTGATGGGAAGGACACAGGCCCCACACAGACTCAGTCCCTGGACCGAGCGTATCGGCCCCAAGCCTCGTCCACCGCCGCTGCACCTCGACAGCACTCTCTAGGACGCGTCCAGACCCACCACGGACCCCCAGCGCCAGACTCGTCCCTCAACGGACCCCGGCCAACAGCTGCCAAAGAATACAGGCATGTCACTCCTCTGACTAAAGCTTCAGTATATGTATATATACTTGAATAGTTCACCAAAAATTTACATTTGCTAAAAATGTCCTCACGCTAAGGCAATGCAAGATGTAGATGAGTTTGTTTCTTCATCAGATTTGGAGAAATGTAGCATTGCATCAGTGTCTCATCAGTGGATGCTCTGCAGTGAATGGGTGCCGTCAGTCCAAGCAGCTGATAAAAACATCACAATAATCCACAGCATTCAAGTCAATCAGTTAATGATTTTAACTTTAAACCATTGCTTCAGTATAAAATTCAAGTCGATCATTTTGCTTTCTACATTGAAAAAGTCATCTGGTCTGAATCAGGAGTGAAATATGCACAGATCAAGCACCGTTTACAACAGTTCAAAACAACTATGTTGGTAGATTTTGATGTGAAAGGGATATGTTTTTTTTTCCACTGGTGCAATCATTGTTATGGATTGTGGACTCATATTTTAGCTAGAAGCAATAGTTTGAAGTTAAAAATATCTTGATGGATTTGTTTCTTACGAACACAGTTTTTCACTTCACGAGATATTAACTGATGGACTGGAGTGGTGTGGATTATTGTGATGTTTTTATCAGCTGTTTGGACTCTCATTCTGACGGCACCCATTCACTGCAAAGCATCCATTAGAAAACAAATGATGTAATGCTACATTTCTACATATTTGTTCCCACGTAGAAACAAACTCATCTACACCTTGATTGGCCTGAGAGTGTGTACATTTTCATTTTTGGGTGAACTATTCGGTGTTTGGTGGTTGAAGCTTGAAAACTGTAGGAGATACATTTAAAAATTTAGTTTCAGAAGAAGAAGTTTAAAAAGTAGATCAGTAAGTAGGCTTTCTCAAGCCAACTTGATAATAAAATTATTTAAAAAAAACATGCCGTTATGCAAAGAAAGTAATAATTGCCATTTAGTTCTTAATGGAAGAAATTGTTGCAGAAAGACTGATCTTTACTTCTGTGAACTGTTCTTCTGAGCAAAGATGGGATGTGACTAATACTCTTTTGGTGCAAAATAGTTCCTTAAAGATTTCTCCTTTGTAATCACTTCTCAGGGGCCATCAAATCCTGGAGCATTTCGTCCCGCCTGCCCCTCCTCCACCCCCTCCCCTCATTCCTTCCTCCCAGACCGCCTTTGACAGCACGTCTGGACCTCCGTCACTGGCTCCGGGGACAGTGGTGTCCCTCTCACGGCCCTACATCCCATCTCCTCCTACAGCTCCTCCTTCAGCCTACACTGCTTCACCTTCACATGCTGTAATGGGCGGCCCGCCGGTGGCCCCGCCCCCTCCTCCACCAGGACACCCCACCCACACCCCATCCCCATCCAGAATAACACACCCATCTGGAGAGTCTACTCTTCCCAGGAAGGGCCAGGTGCCTCTCATCCCCGTGAGTGATGCCCGGAGCGACCTGCTGGCCGCCATCCGCAGAGGTTAGTATGCACAGGACACAACTCAGTGTTCAGCATATTCTGCTAAATGAAGCATGTTCCATGTGCTGTTTTCATTCATTAGACTACTGAAGATTCAGAAAATAGTCTTAAAATAGGCCTTTTACATATTTACTTTTATAATGTAAAAAGAGACATGCACCTCTGTGTATATATACGTATATATGTGTGTGTGTGTGTGTATGTGTGTGTGTGTGTACATATACACTTCCAGTCAAAAGTTTGGAATCATAAAGATTTTTGAAATAAGTATTTTCTGTTCACCAAGGTTGTGTTTATTTGATCAAAATACAGTAAAAACTGAAATAATGTGAAATATTATTACAGTTTAAAATAGCTGTTTGCTATATGTATATATTGTAAAAATGTACTTTATTCCTGTGATCGAAGCTGAATTTTCAGCATCATTGCTCAAGAAACATTTACTATTGTTTTTGCTGCTTCATATTTTTTTTAATTCAAAAATGTAAGATTAGTCCTTTTTTAATGAAAAAAGAGAATGCTTTTATTAAGCAACAGTTCATTAAATTGATCAAAAGTGACAGTAAAGACATTTTTATTGCTAGAAATCATCAAGGAATCCTGGACAAATGTCACAGTTTCCACAGTTATATGAAATAGCACAACGCATATGACCACATCATTCTAATATACTGATTTATTATCAGTGTCGGAAACAGTTGTGCTGCTTCATATTTCTTTGGAACATTCAAAAGAATAGCATTTATTCAAGATATAATATTTTTCAGAGTATTTAAGGCTATTACTTTTAAGCAATTTAACACATCCTTGCTAAGTATTAATAAGTAATAATTTATTTTTAAAAAAGGAAGAAAAAAAGGTAACACTTTAGTATAGGGTCCAATTCACACTAATGACTAGTTGCTTATTAGCATGTCTATTATTAACATATAAGGTTCCAAAAAAATATTAAGCGGCACATCTGTTTAAATAAATCAGCATACTAGAATGATTTCTGAAGACTGGAGTAATGATGCTAAAAATTCAGGTGCGCATCACAGAAATAAATGATATTATACAATACATTGAATGCAGCCTCGAGGAGCAGGAAAGGCTCTTCTTTAAAGTATTGAACTGTTGGCTCCTCCTCCAGGTTTCCAGCTTCGTAAGGTGCAAGAGCAGAGAGAACAGGAAGCCAAAAAAGAGCCAGTGGGTAACGACGTGGCCACCATCCTGTCCCGACGCATCGCTGTGGAGTACAGTGAATCAGACGAGGACTCTGAGCCGGAGGAGAACGAGTGGTCCGACTGAACCTGAGGATGCGAGATCTGCGACCGTAGTGCTGCTATTTTCCATTCCTGCACAGTACACACTCCTCATTAGATCAGAGGGACATCGGATGGGGCTAGCGACGAGATCATGACAGAGAGGGAAGGAAACAGAATTAGTGCAATGCAAGGTGAAGGACACAAGGGCAGGTGCACAAATAAACAGATGACAAAAGAAAGTTTGGTGAGGTAAGCACAGGAACCGTTACAATACAGTTGGTCTAATTATCATAATGTACATTCAACATGCTAGCATTTCTTTAAGAGTCACCAAGAAAATGCTTAATGAAAAGAAATCGTTCTATGTTTATGATTATATATTTTGGTAGCTGTCCAGAGAAATACTTATCCATCTTTTGTGGTTCACGAAAATGATGGTCAACAGTGATATTAGCACTTTAGCACTAATTTTATGTTACAGATCATTGCCACAGTGTTGTTACACACACACACATGTGTCGTGAAATCTCTGGCTTGCTTCACATGAGATGCTCTGAATACAGTATGGACAATCAGATCATCGCTATCAAAGTATTTCTCCTTCAATATCACAACTCTCCATTATCCAAAACTATCACTTTGTTCAATTGTGGACAGTGTTGTGATGAATATTTATACCCCAGTGAGTACATTTCTTGATGCTCTTGTTGTTTGCTTTTTTATTTCTTTATTTCACAATGTGGCCAATAATTTATTACTGCTTTAACTGTTTACTAATCGTGTGTGTGTGTGTGTGTGTGTACCTCAGTTTGTAACAATACTCTATAACTTACAAGTACTGTATCATTAATGTGTTTTACAATTTATTGTTGTATAGATTTTTGTAACTGCTGAAAATATGAAAAAGACAACCTTATGTTTAAGCTATCATGTTGTAGTAATATAGCCTGATATGCATGTATGAATAATAAATTAAATAAAAATAAATATACTTAAATTTTCCATTTATTGAATTTTTCATTTTGCCGCCATTTTTAATGATTTTTGTTGCATTCAGTCAGAATTTGCTGAATTTGTCTTTACTCTTGTTGACAAAAATTATTGTCAAAATTCTGGTGTTCCTCTCAATCCTTAAACTCTACAAAACAATTATATCTACAATTGTATTTCCTGCTGCGGATTTTTTCCACCATTTTTAATTTTCTGAAAAGCCTGCTTGTTCAAACTTCTCTTACAAGGGTAGTTGGTATCTGGTATCTAAATAGCAAAATAATTTTCATACATCAAAACATTTGCAAAGTTTTAAACCAATTAATTGGTCGAATTGACGTAGAGTATATCCTCCAAACACAATATTCAAACTTAAAGGATTAGTTCACTTCCAGAATAAAAATGTCCTGAAATAAATAAAAAATAAAAAATGGGACCAAAAATTATTCAGACACTTTGACCTGACAATGTTATGCCTAAATGTTTTGTCCTTAATTGCTAATGCAACCTTTGGTGACACTTCAGATTAGGTAACACCTATTAGTTGCTTATTAGCATGCATATTACTAGATTATTAGCTATGTATTACTGCTAATTAAGAACTTTGCTTGCATTACTCTCCTAGACCTTATTCTACATCCCTAATCTTACCCAATACATAAAACTAACTACTACCTTACTAACTATTAATAAGCAGCAAATGTTGTAGTTAATAGTTAACAAGTGTTACCTATTCTAAAGTGTTTTAATACCACAGATTGAACAGAATTATGCATTGCTTGGTAATTGTTCAACACAGTATTGAGAGTTGTGTAAATATTGTCATGATTTCCATATTTTGAGTTTTTCCCATTAGTGTATTCCCATTTTTTCAGGGTTCTTTGATTCGGAAATATACACTAAAGTTCAAAAGTTTTGGGTCAGTATATTTCTTTAATGCGTTTAATCAGCAAGGAGATAATAAAGACTTTTACTGTTAGAAAAGAGTTCTATTTTAAATAAACACTATTTAAATGAACACCACTATGCCCCAAGTGGTATTTAAACCAATGTCAATCCTAAAGATTTTGATTTAAACTGTGCAGGAGTTTTAGGGCCAGAATTCTCCGCTGATGATTTGTATTCACCTCAGCATGTGTATGGACCATCTAAAGACTTAATCAATAGTTTTACAGTTTGATCTGTATCTGACAGCTGCATATGCCTGTTGTGATCTATGTTAGGAAAAGGATCTTTAATGTCAAGAGAACACAAAAGAAAACTCTTCTCCCTGCTAAAAATGCTTGCTTCTTTAAACACGGTGAGCAGAAATCTGAATTGTTTTTCTAAAGTAATATTTTGCTCCCATGGTAGCCAAGACACCACAGCTATGCAGCCATCTGGTGCCTCACAGCATGATGTCAGCTCTGCTTTAACAAAGCTAATTTTCAGGTGATAAATCATTCCATCTTTAATCAAGCCGCTCCTAAAACACTTAGGCAAATTTATAGATTGCACAACTACTAGCATTTGGTCTGACAGGTCTTGACATCATGAAATCTTCCACTTACATCATGCCCCAGATGTGCATAACTTTGCTTTCAATAATGCAGGACAGACGACGTTGAATGCATTGTCTTTGAAGTGACCCCATGTATTCAGCAGTATTGGGTGGGACAGGTAGGGTTTTGTTTATGTCTACAGCTTCCCTCCGAGGCTATGACGTCACTGTCTCTTTCCATCAGCGAGGCTCCATCTGTCCCTTATATCTCCGCCAGCTCTCCAGTGACTCACTGCGGAGCCGAGTGGATGCTGAGAGGAGACCCCTAACAAACAACAGATGCACACAACCTGTTTACCCCACATCAGTGAGTCACATAGCGCCATTCACTCTCTGGCACAATTATATGTACCTTTTGTATGTTTCCATTTAGGTACAGTATCTGTGCTGAAGCTAGAAAAATAACTTCCACAAGAATTTTTTATGTGACTAATGAAATGGAAGCAGTATCCAATTTGACTCAGTTTGTGATTGGACAAACATGCAGTGTAATAAGATGATGTGATCCTTGTAGCATGCAAGTGTCTTGTATAATGTGTACTGTTTTTATATACTTAAAAAAAAAGTAAACAGTATCCCAGATAGCACATTTACGTCTGCGAGCTTCATCTGGAAAGCATCTGCTGTGAACAAACATCTGATCTTTAAGATGTCAGTTTTACAGACATTCTACAGTATGTAAACTCTATGTCAAGTCACCTTTATTTGTGTAGCTGTAGCGTATCAGACCCGAACCAGACAAATTAAAGAGTCGATCAGGTCTCCACAGAACATCTTTATGTCAGAGAATGGCACAGGAACTGTCTTCTCTAGATATAGATGGACCAAAATGAATTCAATGAACATCAGTCCATCGCTTAACTCCATATTCATTTATATGTAACCCACACATCTGACTATCATATTATAATCACTTATTGTGTATGTCTTTTAATAACTATTGGATAGCTTAAAGATGCCATCTGTCATGTCTGGCAAAATCAAGTCATACTCCACATTCCATAACAGATGGGGGCAGTATGCCTCAATAAAGTGAATTGGTCTACTCTAGAGTAACAAACGAGAAACGGCATAGTCTCTAAGCTCCGCCCCTACTTTCACAACAACACTACAGCCATAGCCGAAGCCTAAGAGGACGTTTTGCCTCCAGAGGAACGTTGGGTGATGTCAAGTGATTTAGAAACATGACATCTTCAAGCTACTCCCCTTCACCTTTACCAGTTAATATGTTCCTATTCGATTTGTTCATATTACATTTTGAGTTGTATATACACATTATTTGAATTAAATTAATTTGACAGACAGCATTCTGTCAACATCATTGGTAAACATCAGACAGCTGATCAAAGCTAGCGCCAACCAACGTAACCAGAGCTGCCAGTGCCAACTCTCAAGCATTCACAGTGAAACACACGCAATTAACTCTTTTCACACGCTTTCACGCCACATATCAATTTTCTCACGCACAGAAAAACCACGAAGCAAAGAGGACACGGAGACCAACAGACTAGACAGAGCAGGTTAGTTATGATATAAAAAAATGGGTAAGTTTAGCTATATAAGCTATATAGCTAATAAGCTAGCTAATTATCAAACTCAGCTACGGTTAGCCATTGCTATCATTAGCACGTTTATCGAACAGCCTTCGATACATTTCTATGTTATAACTTCCCGAAAACAAATACACAAACATATAAAACAAACTTCTAGCGAAATACTAACAGCAACTAACTGACCAATCCAAAAGAAATGTTGCAAGTTCGGAGTCGAACCTCATTTCTTTCAGGTCCATCAGTTGTCTCCAGCGATTAATAGCAGTGCCGATGTTTACTCTGGGTCGGCTCCTTTTCTTAACGGATTTGATTTGTGATTCCGAGCGCGGTTGTTTCCCTGTAGCGGGTGGTGGTCTCTTGCCAAGGGCTTGAGCCATCCTTCCTAGCCCCTTTCACACTGCACGTCAGACCCGCAATATTTCCGGAACATTGCCGGGTCACCTTCTGTGTGAAAGCAACCACGTCCCGGGATTGATTACCGAATTGAACCCGGGTCGGGGACCTAGTTACATTGCGGGGTTCGACCCGGGACGAGCGCTGTGTGAACAAAAGCCAGATATAATTCCGTGTCGAAGTGATGACGCACGTTATCGCGCGACTCTTTTACCGGCTGTTTTGAAGGAAGATCAATGTTCGCTATGAAAACATAAGTGCAAACTGTAATGAATCAGAGATCAGTTAGTTCCTCACTTTCCGCGCTGATGGCCAGATCGCTCGCTTGCTTCAGTGAAAGTATAACGTGCCTAGCGTTTTCGACTCGTACATTACACGTCACGCGCTGATGTCACGTGTCGTTACGGGATCTTCAAGGGTTGTGTGTGAAAGCACGCACATATCCCGGGTCATCTCTGGCAGTGTGAAAGTGCAAAATCTACCGACCAGGGACACTTTACCCCTGTATTTGCCGGAATGGCAGTGTGAAAGGGGCTCCTCTCTCTTCCCTGAACTGAAATAAAGTACTGTGCTGTACTTTCCACATGATTGACATCAGGTTCAGGTATGCCCACAAGCCATGCGAGTTATTCGTGTATTGCAGGTTGGCTTGGGGTTTATGTTGGCCGCATACCGCCTCCCATGGCCGAAACTGGTATTACGACACCTGTCGGGCCGGGCTAGTAATGCTAATGCTAATTAAGGTTGATATCTCTGCAGCACTATAACTTGACATTTTTTTAATGACATCATCGCCCTTATTTTTTCCCATTCTTTTGATGCGTGTAGGTCATGTTTTGGATATTTTTACCTCAATTTTTGCATATGGCACCTTTAAGGATTCATAATCATGTTTCGTATGTTTGTGTTTCAATCTGCTTGCTTGAGACATTCCTGACCATCAGTTATTTGTCAAATGTATCATATTCTTGTTATAGGAATCATTTCAAAAATTAGACCCTGCAAGAGCGGACCACGTGCTTGATAAGATAACATACGATTTATGATACCTCCGAGCCAAGACAATATCTGATTGGTCAAGACAACATTTGAGGTGTGGCCAACAGGCCAGTTTAAATACTTAGGACACCATAAAATCTGGCTTTTAGCGTTTGCTTTTCAGCTGCTGCTTTGAGTCATCACTGTTAGCGTTCTTTAAGTGCGGTTCCAGCCTGCTTCGGCCTGTTGCTACTTAAACACAATGAGAAGAAACACCACCCAGTCTCGTCAAACTTTACTTCTTTTCTTTTACTTTCTTTTATTTTCCGTTTGAGAGTTTCGTGTTCTGAATTAAGGTTTGAAACGCAGTGTCTCCGAGTCTGACCTCTAGTGCCTGTTCAACTTCAACCAGCCACACAACTCTGCACCGTCAGACGACGCCCCACCACGGGCTTCCCAAGACGTCACTTCAACAACTACTGAACTTCCAGCCAATCAGCGACATCGGGAAACCCTTTCAACTACAACAAAGGGAACCCCTTTACACAGGAGACGCAAGTAACTTTACCTCCAGACAGACATTTGTGCTGGTGTATCTAATATCAATTTTAACCTCATAGAGGAACTCAGTGCGAGGGTTAATTAAGTGATTGATGGTTGTTCATGTTTATGCAATTTCGCATATTGCTGTTAACTTGGGATTCCACATTTCCATTCTCTTAAACTCATCTTTCCCTAACTTTCAATCTTCCTGCAACTTCTATTAATGTGTGAGTGCGTGTGCTTATGTGTTAGATTAGTTTATATCTCTTAGATTTATGTAATAAAGCCATATTCATATTGAAAAGAGAAGTATCTTGTGTTTTGTGCTTTCACGTTAATGTCTTAAACTGCCGATCTTGTTACTGTGCTAATTGATAGTGTTTCACTATAGTTTTGATATTAGTATCCAGCGCAGATTTGATGTTAAACGGCTCGTTCAGTGAATCGCAGGGCGTCTCAGTGATCAGCCGTGAAACACTGATTCTGTTCAAATTCCCTTTAAAATCTTAAATGATTCCCTTTTGAGCTAAATTGACTTGTTTCCCTTACTAGCGCTTTATAAAATACTGGTTGCGTCAAAGCATCTTTATGGAGTCAGATAGGAAAATAGTGTCAATGATGCAATAGGACAATAACAGAGTTATTTTTTAGTTGAAGTCAGTTTATTAACATTGTGCAGTACGCAGAAGGCTTTCAAACATGAAAAATACAGCCATGTTTCTGGAGTGAAAGCTGACAGAGATCAGTGACACTGGGACCCGTCTCAACACACAAGGAGTGCAACTTTCTAAGCAAGTACAAAAATATACTTCTATATAAACGTTACACAGAAAATAATTGTAATGTGACACTGTCATGTATAAAGACCAACATTTTAAGGTTAAATTGTGTTACAAAATTAAAGTCTGACACAATCACAGCTGCTCAAATAAAACTTTTCTCAACACACAATACATTCAGACATGTAGACATTTCAGACTGGCTGTAATATTTCTAATAATTCAGTAGTTTCATTCAAGTTCAGTAAATCCAACGTGTCAAATTTGTTATTTTGGCTGCCTCTACTTTGTCTCGGGTGAACTTCATTGAACAGACATCCCATCAAACCCAGAACTACAGAGTATGAAACACTTTTTTGTGTGGCTTTTCTGCGAATTAATAAGGTATTTCAGTAGTTTGACTGGATATCATTGTTTTAGAAATCACTTTGTGTCCTGGATGTTATTATAATATTTAGCTGACAATATTGTATTATTTACCCACAATATTTCATAATAATAATAATAATAATAATAATAATTATTATTATTATTATTATTATTATTATTATTATTATTATTATTATTATTATTAACCAGCAGCGGATTGTAGTTATGTTGTGGCTATGCTTACTGTGGTTGATTTTACAATACAGTAGGCATCCTGTAAATCTGCCACACAAACAACAATCACTTAATTGTACATTCATCCTTCTGTTTTCTGTTTTGCTTTATTCTATGTATTGTCACAAGGAAGTGCTGGAACATATGCCACATCTCGACTCAGTGGCTATAAAACACCATGGACAGCTATTAATGATTTGCCCAGTACATTAAGTCATTGTACCCAAATCATATTATTTCTAACATAATCATTTCACGAGGGAAAGCAATACAAAAGTTTTGAGTGAATGCAAAATTTTAAATACATTCAAATAAAGTTTTTCCTCCCACCTCATATGAATTAAACATTTCTCTGGATATGCAAAACTTTCGCATGCAAATGCTAAATTTATTGGGCAAACACTATAGCTTTGCGAGAGAATGTAAAAACATTGAAATACAGTTTTTCCTCCAACCTCATTTAGCACAAAGTTTCTTGGGGCAACACAAAGGTTTTGAGTGAATGCAAAATTTCAAATACATTCAAATATAGTTTTTCCTCCCACCTCATATTATTCCTGATACAAAAGTTTTGCGAGCAAACAAAATTGAGTGAATGCAAAAGCACCAAAATCTCTCTCTCTTTTTTTTTTTTACTCATCACCAACCATGTCTTTTACCATAAGGAAGTTAAAGTATTATTCTGATATCCTGTTAAGTATAGTAATGTGTCTGTGTAACATGGACACAACAATATGAAGTGCTAGGCTATTAAATCTGCCAAATAAAATATAAAATAAAAAATCCCTCACTCCACTGGATTACAATATGTGGATTATATGTGCTTTACAGACAGGCCAATGCCAACATTGTGCTTTAAACTGAAGATGCTACACATCGCTGGGGGTCCTGGGTCGCATGATGAAACTGTAAGGCATGCACCAGCAGCAAGCAATCCTCAAAGATCGGAGAATTTCAGGGTTCCTGAACGCATATATCATTGGGTTAATGATGGAGTGGCAGATGGCCGGAAGAGCCGTGGCGTAGGTGTAGATCACAGGGGTTCGAGAGTCGGCCACCAGCGAGTACATGGCGAGAGGGACCCAACAGAAGGCGAAAGTGCCCAGGATGGTGGTGAGGGTGGAGACCCCTTTCGTGGTGGAAGATGAGTGCGAGGTAGTCATAAGCTGCCGCTGAACGGCGATTTGCTGAGCGTGCCGGAAAGCGATCTTACAGATCTGGAGGTACAGCTGCAGAATGAGAGCGAAGACCAGGAGCAAGGACACGGCGAGCGCCGCGGCGTTGTTTTTGTTCACCGGTCGACAGATGCTACAGGTGCTCTCGTCCTCCAAGCAGTTCCAGCCCAGGACGGGGAGCGAACCGAGCACGGTGCTGATGACCCACATCAAGATGAGTGTGATGTAGGTGAACGTCACCGCGCCTTCGGTGTGGTACGTCAACGCGTTGTACAGCGACATGTAACGGTCTACAGTTATCGCAAAAATGTTGAGCACAGACGCCGAGAAGGCTGTGATGACTAGCCCCGTCGACAGCAGCGTGACAAATCCCGAATCGATTATGTAAGTTACGACGAAATTGAGGATCAGGCCCAGGCCGGCCAGGAGGTCAGCGAACGCTAGACTCCCGATGAGGACGAACATAGGTGCTCTCAGTGTGGGCGTGTAGGCGATGAGAGCGATCACCACTGCGTTCTCGCAGGACATGAGCGTTCCCGTCACGCACAGCAGCACGTCCCACGGGTTAACCATCACGGGCACCGGCTCCAGCTCCCAGGACGGGGCAGACGACGTGTTTCTTCCCTCTAATGCATCCCAATTCAAGAGAGAAGTGTTTGGGAGCAAGTTACTCATCGCTTCTGCAGCAGGAGGGTGAATCACTGGAAATGAGTCCAACAGGAGAGTCAGAGACACAAGAGTGCGTGCATAGACAGACGAGAACAAATGATTGATTCATTGTCACAATTGATTCCCTCAGGTGGGGTTTACAAGACACTTAATATTCAGTAATGTTATCGATTTAACTGCACTGTCAAATAAGACTCTGAACAAAAATGCATCTGAATTTAGATTAATAACACTAACTTTGCAACTGTTATTGAACTGAATCAGATCAACATTGAACTGACTTGCTGAATATTAACACTGTCCACTGTTTAATAGCTGAAACCGAGTTAGTCAATATCTCCAGGAATATGTCAGGCTACACAACAAATGCAAAGAGGATTTCATCATCCTTCACAGATATCTGTTAACATATATCAAAGCATATTCAAAAAAAAAAGAAAAAAAAGAAAAGCGAGCTATTTTTAGACAAATGCCATTTTTAGCCTCTGCTGCATTGGGGCTATACTTATATATCAGACATTTCAACTACTTATGAGGTGATAATCAAGCCTCTTAACTAAAGTAAAACAAATCTCATTGTTAAATAAAGAGCAGTACGAACCACAGAACGAGCTCGCTTCTCCATCCCTCTTCCATCAAGTGAAGATGAAGAATAGATGAGGCTCTGGAAAGCATGCCATGCCAAGCGCATCTTTTTAGGATGAAAATTAAAACGTGGGTGGAAAAGAATATATCGACTTGCGTCTGTTGTTGTTTTTATCTATTTGCCCTTTTTTTCTCCGTTTATTGGCATCAAGGTTTCCTACCTGGGCAGCGTTCAGCCTTGGCTTGTCTTTCCGCTCATAACGCGTTGGCAATTCACAGACAGCGGCGCCTGCTTGCTCGCATCTGATTGGTTCTTGAGATGACTCGCGCAGCTGACGTCAAGAGCCCGGTCTGCGCCGGTACAACCTGCACTGGAGCAAAAAAAAAAAAAAAAAAAAAAAAACCTGGACTGGAGCAAAAATAAATAAATAAATAAATACCCTGCACTGGAGCCCCGCAAACACCAGCCACGGCCCTGGTTATTACATCTATTGCTTTTATTATATGCTTCAAATATATAGCTATTTGACACTTCATACTGGAGTAATTTCTGAGGGAAATTCAGCTGTACATCACAGAAATAAATTATATTTTATAAGTATATTAAAATATAAACCATTATTTCATATCGTTTTAACATTTAGCAAGATGTTAAATGTTTTTTTCTGTATTTTTGATCAAATAAATGCAGGCTTGATGAGCAGACGAGACTTCTTTAAAACATTACAAGTATTACTGATCCTAAACTTTTCAACATATATATAAATGGACAACAATATACAAGCTGCTCAGCATAAGTCAGGCCGATAAGTAATGTTTATTAATCCTGAAATGATATTTAAAATAATAGATGTTTTATCCAAAGCGTTCAGGTGCTGTTGCTGTCCATGGTGCTGATTGTAGTTAATGGAGTTGACACTAGATGGCAGCAAACTCACATTCAACTATAACAAGGGCTCTCTGATGATGCAAATGTGATTCTAGTGGCTTCTTTTTATTTTTCAGCGACATTTAGAATAAATTCATCTACTCTAATATATAATATATTGGAAAGATCAATTAATTACAATACGATAGAGTTCCTGCAGTCAGAATGAGAGTCCAAAAAGCTGATAAAAACATCACAATAATCCACAAGTGATCAACACCACCAAACCAAAAGTTGTGTTTTTAAGAAACAAAACCGTCATAAAGATGTTTTTAACTTCAAACTGTTACTTCCAATCCAATATATCTGTAATCCATAACATTGCTTTCTCCGAAAAGTCATCTTGTCTGAATCAGGAGAGGAATGTGCATAGAACAAACACTATTTACAAGTGAAAACAGTCCAAAAGCATATATGTGGGTGGAATTTGATGTGAGAGGACAACAGTTTAAATTTACAATGGTGGATTTGTTTCTTAGAAACAGACAGCTTTTGTTTTCTCCAGATGTTAACTGATGGACTGGAGGCTTATTGTGATGTTTTTATCAGCTGTTTGGACTCTCATTCTGACGGCACCCATTCACTGCAGAGCATCCACTGATGAGACACTGATACATTTCTCCAAATCTGTTCCCATGAAGAAACAAAACTACATTTTTGATGGCCTAAGGGTCAGGAAATTTTCAGCACATATACATTTTTGGGTGAAAATATTCCTTTTAGTTTGGTTACATTAAATAATGACCGTCTGAAAGCAGGCTCATCCGTGACCGGCTATCTATTCCAGATTTATCACAAAACAAATAGATACCAAATGTGTCCCAGTTACAGATAACAGATCTAAAGCAGGAATTTTAATGAATAAGTGTTTATAAGCAAACAACTACAACTACAAAAACTTGCGATCAAAACCATCATCAAGTGTAGAACAGAATCTCTCGGAGGCTGACATTTGACTTTGACTAGTAAGCAAACACTTCTAACACCATAACAAACACATTAATAACACTTTGGTGTCATGGCCACAAATAAATAAATGAACAAAAACACTGTAAAGATGTAGAAAAGTCATTCAGTTTAGGGCACGTCACATCCCTGGATGATGATTATATATTTTCTAACAATCTTCTTCAGAAATATCATATTTTATACATTAAGGGACAGCATATTATAATCTCACACAAATTGTTTGTGCACGCTGTGCTTCAGTTTGCTTGAAGTTGCTCTGATGTCCCTTAAATGATTTGCGTTTTTGAAGTGAATTGGTCTTGAGACCAAAATAATAATATTATCTATATTAATTTTTTTTAAATTAAAGATGTGTCCGAAATTATTATTGTTACTATGTAATTTAAGAAAATATTTAATTTTGCTCACTCATGGTTTACAATATTTTTATGATTTTAATTGAATTCCTTTAGTGTAAACTAAAAAATCTAAATCTGAATAATGGAGATGCTTGCTGTTTTTTGTGTGTAGTCCTTATGTTGTGTGTTTCGCATCTTCCCCGGGTGCTTTCTTGACTTTGGTCATCAGTTTAACTCAATCTTGCACGATCTAGAAACCAAGCTTTGTGTTTCCTGTCACTGTCCGCTTAAGCATTTGTGCTTCCTCTGTGTGAAGGGAGTGTCTCTTGTTTTGTTTGTGGCTTTGGTGACAGTTTTTAGAAAAGTGATGTCAACTATAGGACATCACCCATGATGAGGACATGCACTGAAAGTGAACTGCTGGGAAAAAACAACAAAAAAACAAACAATTCTTTCAGCCTGAAGCGCGTTCATTTCACTTTTTGATGTGAAAGGGCGTTTACATACATGTATGCCACAAATATAACTTTTTTATGTTATAAACAAACAAGCCCAGCCCAGATGAGAAAATGGAGTAATGCATTACTTCCCATTAACAATAAATGTTTGCAGCTTCGGTGATGGACTTCACTAACTGCTGCATCTTCCAGCCAGACAGCTATAGAGACGCCTACACCTCAGCCTTATGACGGACTTCTCCATCAGCCACAAACCGGCTTCATCTCAGTCTTACGATGGACTGACCAGAGAAGAAACAGTATTTGGCTACAGCATTCACAAGAAATGAAAAAAAAGACATTGCATTTACGTGCACCACATCACTTAAGAACTAACCTTGCAGTTCAATTGGCTGCATCTGAATTCTTTTCTTTGTGTAATTATATAAATCAAAACTGGATGAGGCATCTGTTATTACAGCTACGGTTACCCTCTATGATTCTCCATCACCCCGTTTGACCCTCCGTACTAATAGTAAAACATCCTCAAGACTCGCTCATGCTGTGAAGTGCAAGGCTACAGTGAGTTTTACCACATGAAGGTTTACAATCAAACGGGCTTGTTATGCAACTGAGTTGTGTAATACAGAATGATTATATATTTCACACCTCTTCAAACATGCTCTCACACCACCTCTGTTGTTGAAATGTGGGAAATGCAGAACAATGGTGAATGTCTGTTTGGCATTGGCTGGATCTGACTTCAAATCAGCGGTGAGAACTACTCCTGCAGTGAAATGCACTGTAAAAAGATTGCTGTAAATTTTACAGTAACTTACTGGCAGCTGGATGCCAGTAACTTACTGTAAAATAGTTTACAGTATCATTACTGTAATTCCATTTACAGTAATAATAATGCATACTGTATTACTATTTACAGTATGAGTACTGTATTTTTCAATTACAGTACAAGTACTGTATTTTAATATGCAGTAATAATACTGTATATTGTATTATTATTTACAGTACAAGTACTGTATTTTTATTTACAGTACTAGAATTGATTTCATATTACTCAGACTTTTTTTGTAGATTTGGGTCTAGCTTCATTTGCTTTATTGTTACAAAATTAATAAAATTTTAATCTACATGTCACTGGTAAGGTTGCAATAAAGTTGGATGAAACTGATCTAATCGCAGCAGTCAAAGTTTTATTTAATATAGAACTCAAAATACTGAGAAAACAAAGCAACAAAACCAAACACAGAGTATAAAAAGACGAACCAATTAATGAAATTAACAACAGGTGTAACTGATGTTTAACGAATGAAAAACCACTAGCTGTAAACTATACGTTTTTTACTCCCCCAAAAATGCATAAGTTCTCATGAACATTTGTCATTAAAATGTGCTGTTGTTTAACTATTTCATTATTTAACATTTACTTTAAAAAGTACATTCTACAAATGTGTTTGAATTCATCCTGTGTATTTGTAACATGGCTAAAAATTTCTGAAAAACATTCTGAAAAGCAGAACAAATCAAACAGTAAAAACATATTTTAGTCTTGTTTTCTTTCAATAATTTGGCCAATCGAATTCAACAAGCTCTCTGATGAAAGATGTCACAAGGGGATTCAGGCTGGCGATTTTTCTCTGCACCCTTTTTCCAGATGCCCGGCTGATCTGTGATTTTGATTTTGTGATTTAGGCATTTGGTGCCATCAGGGTTTATTCTCAGAATGAACCTGCAAGCAAGAAAAAACACATTTATCAAACCACTGATTTCCCAACAGTCATAACATGGTGCTGTATGCAGTTTTATGTTAATAAAAGCAATATGTACTATATAAATAAATAATTAATTATACATTGTAGACAGATTATGAACAGATTAGACAGATTATCATGAACCTTTGTGAGGTTGCAATTAAAATGAGGGACACTTTTTAGTGATTATAAAGAGACAGCTCTTTGCGTGCTTTCTGCCATGCCAAATCAAACATAGTAGTCTATTTTTGCTTTTCTGTTTAAATTAACAGTGGTTTGGGAATTTAGATAATTTATTGGGAATGTTGATGCTGGGTTGTGATGTCTCTAGGCTCTGGTTCTCAAACTTTTTAGAGTAGTACCCCATGAGGCTTTTAACATCCATCTGCGTAACCCCTCTCTGCAGTTACACCTTTTTCACTTAGGGTCAATATTTGCTCCTAATATTTGCTTTTTTTACATTTACAAATACTTTTATAAAATAAATAATGCTTTAAATAAAAAATATAAAAAATTAAATAGAGAAATATGCAATGATGGTAAAAACTAAGTGATGCTTTAAATATGAAATTAAAACCCCCAGTACGTCGCAACAAGTCACTATCTTTATTTGTGAGGCATTCATTCATTCAGTAAGGAAGCAAATGGCTGTAATTATCAATGAATCATTGAATTATTGGCTCTCTTAATTTATTCAAAGCCGCAGATTCATTCACAAACACTGCTGTGTGGTGCTGTTCTGCAGTAGCTTTCGTTGGAGCTATTTTTTGTATCGAAAAATACTGACTATTACTGTGTTTAAAATGAACATCACTTAATATTAATACCTTTCGTTTGTTGAACTGTTGTATAAATCAATGTCACATTAGCAATCGAGTGGATATTCGTGTTAAACACAGGAACTCACACAGGGAATGTTTTTGTATTGAAGAGATTTTGAATCTTAAATCGTCAGTAGGGTTGCCACCTTCAATACAGAAAAATAAGGGTAAATCACAACTTAAAACATGTTTTCATAAAAATATTAATTGCTAATGAACTTTAGTAATTGTATAAGGTGGCGTGAACACAGATTTTGGATAAAATATTTGTCACTGTTTGCAGATAGTAACACCATCCAAACAGTGAAACCACATAATAAATAACTGATCTACAAACATTTATAAATTCATGTAAAACACACAATTATTGTTATTTTCTTTTTATTATTGGTAAGTTAATCTATTTTATATAGTCTATTCTTAATTGTACTGTATACTATTGAAGAATGCAATCATTTAAATTAGTTAAGTTGTTTATTTGCTTCACATAGGCACTGTATTTTAATTATTAAATATATCTCTCTTATCTCTTATTAAAATAATGCTTATGTGTCTGACAGTACACCTTAACCGTAATAAACAAATCGGTAAAACTTTAAAATGTGTTTAAAAAATTATCTGGAGCAGCTTCCACCATTCTTTCAAATCGACTCTCTGCCAAGAGACCCGCCCTCCACTGACTCTGATTGGCTGTGAACCTGAAACAAACCAATCAATCCAATGATGGCAGTGAGTATTACCCAATCAGGGGCAGAATAGGACGAGTATTCACAGAATGCCGGTGGGATGATCTGCATGAGATGCTGCATTGAAGACAACTCGGAAAATACGGGACAAACCACGTCCAGTATTGATTCAAAATGGGACGCGCTATTTTATTCTCACATGCGGGACGATTCCGTATTTCAAGGGACGGATGGCAACCCTATAAGTCAGTCAAGTCAAAATTTATATATGAAAAGCTCTTTTCCAAAACGTGATAAATTCCATAAATTTTTTTTTGTAATTTTGCAATGTTTTGTAATTTTGCTGTGTACTGACCCTATTTGCTGCTCCATCAACGTTTCTTGCCAAATCGCTATATTTCCATGTTTAAAATGCACTGCAAGATGCAGGTTCTTTCCAAACCACGATAAGCGCTGAACCTATTTTTAGCCTAA
Organism: Carassius auratus; assembly: GCF_003368295.1. Taxonomy (NCBI): domain Eukaryota; kingdom Metazoa; phylum Chordata; class Actinopteri; order Cypriniformes; family Cyprinidae; genus Carassius; species Carassius auratus. The sequence continues at coordinate 4,681,627 of NC_039288.1, read as the reverse complement.
ACATGATATATCCTCAGGACTAATCAGAATTATCTTTCTCTCTTCACGCTCTCACCCTTGAATCACTCGCACATATCGCGCCAGACGCTCAGTTCGGCTCATTCGCACGTCCGTACCGTGCTAAACGCCTTGCGCCGCAGGACCTCCAGATGCTCGTAAACGGCGTCTTTGCATTGATTTAAAGGGATGGTTCACCCAAAAATTTAAATTACGTAATTAATAACTCACCCTCAATTTGTTCCAAACCCTGTGAGACCTCAGTTTATCTTTGGAACACAGTTTTAAGATATTTTAGATTAAGGCAGAGAGCTCTCAGTCTATCCATTGAAGCAGAAAGGTAAGAAAAACATCATCAAAGTAGTCCGTGTGACATCATAGGGTCAGTTAGAATTTTTTGAAGCATCAAAAATACTTTTTGGTCCAAAAATAGCAAAAACTACGACTTTATTCAGCATTGTCTTCTCTTCGGTGTCTGTTGTGAGAGAGTTCAAAACACTGCAGTTTAGTGGAAAAAAAAGACCATTAGACAGCTGCAGCTCATCCAAAACCTGCAAGGATTCTGAGTAGAATCAGAAAATCTGAGCATATCACACCAGTCCTCAGGTCCTTACACTGGCTTCCAGTTGCATTTAGGATTGATTTTTAAGTACTTTTACTCGTATATAAGTCACTAAATGACCTAGGACCGAAATATATTTCAGATATTTTCACTGAATATAAACCTAACAGACCGCTCAGATCACTAGGATCGAGTCAGTTAGAAATACCAAGGGTTCACACAAAACAAGGGGAGTCCTCCTTTAGTTACTATGCAGCTGGAATCAGCTTCCAGAAGAGATCAGATGTGCTAAAACACTAGTCACATTTAAATCTAGACTTAAAACTCATCTGTTTAGCTGTGCATTTATTGAATGAGCACTGTGCAATGTCCGAACTGATTGCACTATATTTTCACTGTTTTTTTATTCTATGTTATGTAAAATCATTTTCTAACTGTTTTAAATTAATTTTAAAACATCTTCAGTTCTCTCTTCACAGCAGTTCAGTCAGTGTACTGTTTGAGTAAATGAATTACTCCGGGATATTGGTTTGTTTGAACTCAGAGGGAGTGTCAGCCACATTAAATAAATTAACACGCAAGTCATTTGTGGATTATTCATATTGGAACCATTTAAAAGATTCAGTTCGATCTGTTGAACTGGTTCAGAAAGATCTGGTTACATCGAATGATTCGTTTGCGAACCGGATATCACAAACTGCTTTGTTTTGAACTCTCTCACACAACATATACGGAAGAGAAGACAATGCTGAATAAAGTCATAGTTTTTGCTATTTTTGGACCAAAATGTATTTTCAATGCTTCAAATTATTCTAACTGACCCTCTGATGTCACATGGACTACTTTGATGATGTTTTTCTTACCTTTCTGGACATGGACAGTAGACCGTACAAACAGCTTCAATGGAGGCACTGAGAGCTCTCTGACTAAATCTAAAATATCTTAAACTGTGTTCTGAAGATAAAAGGAGGTCTCACGGGTTTGGAATGACATGAGGGGGAGTCATTAATGACATAATTTAGATTTTTGGGTGAACTAACCCTTTAACATGAAAATCACTTGCGCCAGACGCTCTTTTCGCATTTGGTGTGAACGCCACTCACTCACATACACAATGTCATGTCATGATGTGTATGTAAAGTTGAAAATGGATATTTTACTTGTTTAAAATGTGCTAGAGAAAGACATATGACTACTACACTCAAGTCTTTTGCAGTGTTTCACACGCGTCAAATTAAAATTATTGTTTTTAATTTTAATTTAAATGTTTCTTGAGCAGAAAGTCAACATATCGTCCCCTTGGAATTATAAGGTTCTATCTGCGTTCTGAGCAGTTTTGAGATATTGAGCTTTAAATTTTTTGCATTCCATGTAGAAAGCACCTTTTTATTTTCTAAATAAAATGTTCCAAAATGTACATAACTTAAAAAAAACTACATCATATAATGTAAAGAAGTGGCCACAGAATAAAAATATGTAAATAACTAAATTTTGACAAAAATATCAGATAGAACCTTATAATTCCAAGGGTACGACATTACAAAGATTTCTGAAGAATCAAGTGACACTGAAGAATGGAGTAATGAAAAAAGGAATACATAACATTTTAAAATATATTTAAATACAAAACAGTTATTTTAAATTGCAATCATATTTAAAAATATGACTGTGTTTCTGATCAAATAAATGCAGCCTAAAAGCTTTAGGATAAGAGCTTGTGATGTACAGCCTGGTTGGATTGGCTGCTGCCTAAAATAATTAAACATAATTTACCACTTTATTTACAAAATATTAATCTGCAACACATGTTCACAAGAGCACCGCGATGCATGCATGTTGTGTTGACACAAGAGCAGACATTCAGTCAGCTCTCGGGTATCTGTCTGCTGGTAGATGTTGACCAACTTTAATCTCATCCGTAGTATCAAAAAAGCTTTTTAATAGACTTACCAAGTGCAATCAGTCTTGGGGTACTGGGCAAAGAGAGGCTTCTCTCTCCATCTGCTGGAGTTGCAGTGACCTAAAAGTAGAGCAATTAACAAAAGGTTGGGAGAAATTAATTACATATATAGAGAACATACTTGCATCTTGTTTTAAAATACTTCTCAATGTGCTTTATAAGCATATGTCACTTTGTGATATCTATTTCTGCCTATCTTGCAAAATAGAAGTTTGATCATAAATGATGATGAAAATTAAAGTGTACCTCAAATGCATGACATATGAATACAAAAACAGTAATAGTCTTTTAGAAATGTCTTAAGAAACTATAATCCTGCCATCTCTTACATCCTCCAGTAAATGTGGGTCATCTGATCTGTGTGTCTTTGCATCAATGTACTGTGCTTTGACTGACTCAAGGGCTCAAAAGTGCTTTGAGGGTCTCATTTACTGGAACATCCTGCAAAAAGCAGTCCTTTCCTTTGGAATTTTTACCTAGATACACCTGTTCAGGTGCCACATAATTAAAATTCCTCTTGAAATATGTCTTCTGTCAAAAATGTTTCTTTAAAATGGTAAATGGACTGCATTTATATAGTGCTTTCAACAGACCACATGGCCATCCAAAGCGCTTTACAAGTTGCCTCACATTCACCCATCCACTCACTCATTCATACACCGACGGCGGTGTCTGCCATTCAAGGCGCCATCCAGCTCGTCGGATGCTCGTCTTTATCATTATATCATATCATCTATAGATTGTGTTTTCTGCTTATGTGAGATGTGAAAGATGATTTTACATGAAAATGTTTTTCACAGTTGGGAAAGGGGCAGGTAACGTTTTCCCCATCTCTTATATGCCAATTTAAATGGACGCAGAAGCTAGGAAAATTTGGGGGTGTACAGTATGCTCGCATCCCACAACCTGACAAATCACAGCATCCGTTTGAGCAGGTCTGCAGTTAACCTTATTTGGTTGTGTGTGCTTACGAAGCATGTGTGACTTTAGTGCAGACAGAATCTGAAAACTACAAGGACAAGTCGGCAAACCACCATTGAACCTAAAATTAGGCAGGTTCCTATGCATTATGATACGGTGGTACGGTGGCGTTCGCACAGATAACTTGCAGTGTTCGCACACAAAACTGCACAACCATCTTGACTGCTGCTTTTTTAAACAGTATGTTAAAGATAGAAATGACAGTTTTCATATTATGTTAACGTTTTAATATAAGAGTCAACGTTGGTATAATAATCACCAGCTTTTCCTCATTGAATTATTGTTAGCTTACCAGTTTCTTCAGATGACGGTAACCGCCAGAAAAGAACTCCAAGCAACTCCAAACCTCCGACGTTCCGCGGTTCTAACAGCAAAAAACTAAATGAAAACGAAATATTCACTTCAAAATACTGTTATACAACCTCCGTCTTTAGTGTTGCCTCACGTTTTCTTTTTGTACGTCAAGATAGTTTGCTGTTAACGTAAAGTTTCCACAGAGTCCTCCTGCTTAGCTAATTTACATTAAAGAGGCAGAGGAGCATTAAAAAAAGCTTATTTTGTTTCTGTGTCACTAAATATCAGTCAATGTAAACTTTATTCACCCCGTTGAAGTTGTCATAATGATAACGGTAGTAACAATTGTAACATTAACGTTACCTCAGGCCTTGACAAACAGGCAGAAAAAAAGTCTTGACTACAGGAATATGTCCTCACAACTCACTCAATTTGCAACACTGGTTCTTGTTAGGTTGCTGTTAATAAGTGACTGCATTTGAAAATATCTCGGTTTTAAATAAAATAATTACAGAAACAATACTAACCTTTTTGTTGAGTGTTTCCTCAGTTGTCCCAACCAACCGAAAAAAAAAACCGTTGAAAAGAAGTCTCCGTTGTCATTGGTCAGTTTTTTCGCTGGCATTGTCGCTACTGTAAATCGATTTACAGTAGAGAATAATTACAGTACTAAACTTATATTTTCCCATAATCCTTTGCTATTTACAGTATTATACTGTTGGCACATGTAACAGTATTATACTGTACATATTACAGTAAAATACTGTTCAAATTACAAAAATCCGTTACAGTGTGCATTAGAAGCATCATTGTGACTGCAATTTTTTTAGTTGTTTTCATGCCATACTGCAATGCTGCACGAAGTAAGGACAATCTGTTTTATCGAAACAATTGGTGCACTGATCCTATTCGTTTGCTTAGACTCAATGTTTCATGCAGGTTTATTGAAATTGCATTGTGGATTCGGACTTATGGCTGGGTATATAGCTGTTTTTTGACAAGCAGCACAGTGAATTTTCCAGAGTCTCTGAGGATTTGGTGTTTATGTAATATGTCTCTCTCTCTCTCTCTCTCTCTCTCTCTCTCTCTCTCTCTCTCTCTCTCGCTCCTCACTCAGCATTCAACGAACTTGAACTCGGAGAGGAAGCAAGCAGCCCACTTCCTGTCGTCATGGTAACAGCATGTGAATTTGTGAGCTAGAGAGAGACAGCGATAGAGTGGGAACATCATCACACAGCACGGCTCGGTCTCCAGAGCGAATCAAAGGTAAGACGAAGGGGACAAAATGGGATATTTTAAGCACGGTTGGGTTTGACATCTTCAGATCACTGGGAAATGTACTTTAATGCATTTACAGGTTTGTTGATTCCATGCCTTTGTCTGTGACGTTTGTCCTCTGCAGCAATATTGAGTATTTTGGCAAAGTGACCTCTGACTTTGGTCGTGGCAAGTTTTTTAAATGGGTTAATTTGGCCTCGTATTTTGCTTATTTGTTCTAACCTGTCATGGGTGTCATGCACCTCAATATGGTTACAAAACATCGATATTTCTGTCCGTAAGCAGCAACGTCACAATGCACACGCAGGAACATGTGAGTAGCAAGATGTGTGCTTCTTCAGTGTTTTGTTGATCTGAAAGATTCCTCTGGTGATAGCACTCATGACAACTTACGTGTCGACCACTAGTCAGTGATACGGCTGGTTATAAACATCAAGCGACAGGTTGTCGAGGTCTGAGCAACAGAAAAGCAGGTCTAAACATTCTGGTATCATTTTCAGAGCGAGCATCATTTAGGATGATGGTGTCCTTCTCAGCTAGAAGCTTGGGACAGTCTACAGGTCTCATTTAATTGCAAAACCATCATAAATAGAGGGTGGAATAGCAATATTCTTCAATTTTAGAATTTAGAATTCCTATTTCTTACAGATACTTCTCTTAGATATACTGTACCTGAGATTTTAAAGTCCTTGCATTCCTGTCTCTGTATAAAAGTGAGTATAACGAATGCATTCACATAATACTTGCATGTTGGTATATGGTGCGTTTGGCTATCTGTGACACAATCTTTTACATAGATAAATGGGCTTCGGTTTTGAATAATCATGTCATTTTATTTTGAAAGGTACGAGCAGAGTGCAGATATTCTGTGTGATCACTCTGTTTTTAGAGGTGTAGCGTGACATCATCTCTTAATTCACGTTATATTAATAATGAGTATGTTCTTTTTGTCCGAGGCTCTTGGTCTGCACAAGATTGAGGGGAAGATATAAAACAAATGGATTTCACAAAATCACTTAACTTCAAATGCCCATTTTTTATTTCCAAAAGTGGCAAAGCGCAGATTTTCTTTACTATTATTTAACACAGAACTCGTAAAGGCCAGCCTGTTTCTGATCACCCTAAAGACGTTTTGGCCTTGTAACCCTCCTCTGAGCATGAATGATCCCTACTGTTCAATAAAATAACATGCTGTACCCCTATAAGTTAGCAGTATATAGTAACTTAATCAAAGCAATCATGCTTCGATGCACACGTTCTGTTGCTCATTGTCACTTGTGATAAACGCATGTGGAAATACAGTTTGAGAGTCTGCTTTCTGTCTCTATATGGATTAACAGGTAACTGTTGCCATGGCAAACACCCACTCATGTGCCAAACAGAGACCAAGATGGGCAGATCTTCTACTCCACACTTTTTAGTCCACAGCATTTGGATGGTGATGTCACCCACGAGTGGAAAAGAGATAGAGTATTTGCCTTTATGTTGTAACATCACAGCCCTGCAATGAATTATTTTTTCTGTTGCCACAGGAACAGCTTGAAGGAGCTAATGGGATATCACTGCGACAGATTCATGGGAAAGGGCTGAACTAAAATCAGTGATGGAAAACACAACCTTGGTTTGTTCTGCCCAAGGCTGGTGCGGCCCGAACGTTTCCACCTTTTCATCCGAGTGGGACGATAAGGTCAACTCCTTTCTGATGGCACCTGACGTGATAAAACCCCCTCCACAGTTCCAGGATCCAGAGGAGACGAGCCAGGCATCACCCACTAACTCTGCTGCTGTGATAAGACGAGATAGAGATTGCGTGAGCTCCATGAAGAAAGAGCGTAGGAGTAGGCCAACCAGTAACATAGAGCTCCACAGACGCTCCTTGTCACTGTCCACCACTGTCAATACTAACCCTGGTGTGGCCCGGCGCCGGTGCGAAAGCTATGCGCTTTCATATCCCAGCAGCAGCTCGGAGGACAGCGGCAGCGACAGCACATCCAGGAGAGGAGATCGACTCCCAGATGCCGTGCCGCGATCTAGATCTCGAAGCATCGTCCTCAAGAAAGCCAAAACTAAACCAGCTCCACCCGTGCGAACAGTGTCACTGCAAAGGCTCGCGGCGGAGAAGTATCCAGAACACAAATTACAGGGGCTCCATCTGAAAAAAGACACCCAAAGCATCATGAAACTGCCTGATCTCATCCCGTCCTCAAAGCAAGAAGTTGCTAAGTGCAAGAAACAAACTCCCACTGCTGAAGCACCTGGCAAGACGTCTGTCTCTAGTCACCGAGCACTAAATGAGCTTCGATCCAGCGAACCGTGCAAGTCTGGCACCTCAGTGGCAACTCCGATAAACGAAGGTAGTTCTGAAATAAACACATCCCCGTCTTCTTCCCACTCCTCGACCTCCCAGCCTTGCATCTCTTCTCCTTCCAAACGCTTCGGGTCGAACTCTCCATCGAGTGGCTATGCAAGCCAATGCGAAACACCCACTCAATCAGGACCTTCTCAACTGGGCGGCAGAATGCGCCATAAGCCTTCCAGTGTTATTCCTGGCCAAAGGGCAAGAAACCGTAACGCAAGGCTATCTCTTCAGCTTCCTGAACTACAGCAGCACCCTCCTGATCCAGAACCGGTTCAGCCGAAAGCAAACCGCCGCTACTCGGACAGCGCCGAAGCCACCAGACCCAAGCAAAGGATGAGTAACAGTTTGCTGGTCATGCCTGTGGTTACTCAAGAGGATCTGAACAACGTGCATTTGCGCTCGGTCAGCAACTCCGATCTTGAAAATGCACAGGAAATCACAACGGACGTTATTCAGGAGGAGTGCCCTGCAAACAACCAAAAAGCCAAACCTCCAGTGGCTCCCAAGCCCCAGAGAAATAAATGGCCACCCAATGCCATGGCTCAGACGCGTTTTGGAACGGCTTCTGATCCAGAACCAACAACGGTCAAAACCACAGAGAGACCAGAAGACATTTACGCAATGATTAACAAATCAAAACCAACAGGGACCGTACCATCACATCTGAAGCAGCAGAAGGATTGCTACTTTTTGGAAGGACATTCTCCACAGTTGACGACCGAGTCCCGTCAGCCACAACCCCCATGCACTTTTGAAGCGCAGAATCCAGATGCGTTCCCCTTCAACACGACCACCTATGAACTTCATAAGAAGAGAAGAACGCCACCACCGCCTCTGACGAAGACACCAGCCGTGGACAATTCACTTTATTATAACTCTGCATCTCAGAAAAGCCCAGACGATGCCCAGTCTCCAGACAAACTCTGCAAGTCTCCGAAGTCTCCAATCTCTGCAAGTCAATATCATGTTACCCTTTATGGTGTCATTCCATCTTACCCTATGGTCATTGAGCAACAGCACTCAAATGCACCAAGTAAGAGAACTGTAATAAGCTGAATTTAATCTTTTGGTCTGTGAAACTGCTGTAGACCATAACCAATGGCTGCTTTCTTCAAGGCTCATAATATCCCATTCTTAATGTCAACAGATCATTCAACTTATGATGTAGAGAAGAGGGACCGAACGCCCGATCTTGGTCCTCTACAACTGGTAGGAGAGGAAGACGATGTGTTTCTTTACAAGTCCAAATCTCAAACGACAGAGGACCTATTCACCATAATTCACAGGTAAATACTGTAGTTTCCAGTCCAGCTCCAGTCTTGTTTTAGAGTTGGCTTCTGTTCTTTGTCATATTCCTTCCCCATTTTGCAGGTCTAAAAGAAAGCTCCTGGGTCGTAAAGACTCCTTCGAAAATAAGCAGGGTGACCCTGGCACTCAGGTGCTCGGCGGTGGAGCTTCCCAAATCAGTTCTCAAAATGACAACTTCATGGCTCTTCTGAGAAGGACGAGAAGTGCCAAGGCTAGCTGCAGTGAACGAATCTCAGCCACAGAGCTCCTCAGAAGCTCCAAGCCCACGGCTAACATCGCCGAAAACATGACCCACTGCAAAAACAGCCATGAAAAGACACACGGTCCATAAAGCATCTTTATGTTCAAAGTCACGTTTTATATCTAAACTGCTTTGTGACAAATGCCATGTTAAAGTTCTGAAATAATATCAAAGTATCAAGAAACTGGCGTGTAAATATCCGCTTTCTTGTTTTGAATGAGATCTAAAGTAGAGCTTTAAGAAATTAAGATGTATATCTTCCTGAAGCACGTTTGTTGTTTTGAAATATAACAGAATGATTCAAATTTGTAAATTCAAGTATAGCTTTATATGTTAATGTAAATATAAATGTTTTAAGAGTTGAGATGCTATTCTGAGAAAATATCACAGTAGTAGTCACAATGTTCCTGAATATTAAAACATTAATAACTGGTTGTGTTTGGACTTCCTGCCTTCGATGAAAATAGCAGACTATTGTATTTCAATGACTGTTTTAAAGATGTTCTGCTGTAGATTTGCACATGTTCAGTATATTAAATTACTTTTTGGAAGTGACTCTTGATTATTTTGTGTTTCTCAGATTATTTCTACAGTAGATTCACCCTTTGCATGCATTTCATTTGTTTTATGGTCACAGAAAGGCATTTTTTATTGTTTATGCATATAGTTTATCATGTATCTCTTTATATCAAAGTACCATTAGGTACGTTGGATGTGTGAGGAAGAGCTAGCAGACAAAACAATGAATTTGTGTTCAAAAAAAAAAAAAAACATGCACTTCCTCTTGGAGCTTTAATGTTATTATCATAAATAGATTGCTGCTTGAAAATTTGACTTTTTGTGCATTTTGGAGAAGCAATGCAGTTTAAACATTTCTCCTATCAAAACATTCACATTTGATATATGGTAAGTTTACTAAACTAGTAATAATATACATTTGATATCGCATTATGAAGTTCTTCTCAAGCAATCAGTTCTGTTTTAACTCATAACGATGTTGCGTTGATTAATCGCATCCAAAATAAAAGTTTGTCTTTACATAATATTTACATATATGTGTACTGTATATCTATATGTATTTATAAATACACACACATACATGAAATATATACAATATACATTTATATATAACATAAATAACATATAAAATGAATATATAAATAGCCTACATGTAAATATGCTTGAGAAGAGCTTCATAATGCAATATCAAATGCTTGCATAACAATGTCACAAAATTAACCTCAGTATATAAACAGAAAGCTGAATATATGAACTACATTAGTTAACATAAACTAAAGATATTAATTCTTCTAATGCACTTCTTAATCTTAATAATGATTTCAGCATTTCTATTGCATTATTATCGTAATGAAATGTAATCAAAAGTTTAAAGTATTAAATGGACCTAAGCCAAAATTAACTAACAATGAACAGTTGCATTTTAATTAACATGAACAAACACAAAATAACATAAACAAGAATAAAAGAATAAGGCAACGTTTTCCTGGACTTGCATAAACCTAAAAAAAAAAAAAAAACATAAAAAAAAACCTTAAAAAAGCACAAAAAATGTTTTTTTTTTTTTTTGTTTAATTTTTTTCCGGTGAAGAATATCATGATGTAAGAATATAAACTTTTGGTTGTTGGTTATTTTTTGCAATAAAAAGCCGAGGGAACCAGGGTGATGCTAACTTCCAGATTGGTCTAAAAAAGCCTCATCCCTGTTAGTATGTGGGGTGTAGTTGTGTCATTAGCGCCTAAACTTCATAATTAGTCCAAAGCAGACATGTTTTGACCATTGTTCATACACATACCAGTGTTGTGCCAATTCTGACCACCCGCCAGATTACCCCCCACTTAGTTTTGGTGGGTTGAGGAGTCTGTGTGGGGTGAGGTTAGGTTTGAGCAATCGGGTAGAGATTTGAATGAAGGAGGTAATCATTTGGCAGGGGGTCAAAATTGTGCACAACAGTAATTTAGCGATAATGATAAACTTTTCAACCTGGCAAATTGCCAAAAAACTGCCAGGATATACCAATATTTTCTAAACTGATTCACACTGTAATTACAGTATATGGCAAAAACAAAACAGGAAAAACACCCAGAATACCTGAGCAACTGCTTTTTATATTTAAAATCTAAAATAATGCACATCATATTTGTGTCTGTTTCTTCTTAACTGATATGAAAATACCAAAACTAAAATAGCTAAACTGGCGACAATTGTCAAACTAACACCATCTTCTTAGACAGGTGTCTCCTCTTTTTTCGGCACCATCTACACGTCCATCATATTAATGGCAAGCGCTCGCTGAATGTTCGAGAGTCTGCAGCCCGACTCTCAACACAATAAATATGATATTTCAAGGATTCGGTCAGAGGATCCACACTAATGATTCTGGAGATAGATTTCAGATAGATGACCTGATTTTGATTAAATAATTTAAAAGGCTGAAATTCATTTTATTACTCTTGATTCGGTCATGTGTTTTAATGTGCAGCAGCTGATTTATTTTTATTTTGCATTCCGTGGTAATCATTTTTGTAATAAATGGAATAGCACTAATAAGCATACAGATAAATGTTATTTCTGTTTATATATTATTAAAAGTAGGGTGGGTGATTTCCGAGAGGATAGTACTTGCACGCTAGCTTTGAAAGCATAAGATTTCACCCTCCCTGCAAATCACTCTCCAAAGCCACGCCTCCTTCAAAACACAGGCAGCGACACGGTGAGAGACGGCATTGGTGGAGGGTTGAATGCTAAGCTTTTCAGATTACCTCATGTTGCAAAACATTACTGTATAAAGTGCATAGTATTACAATAATAATGCCTTTCATTCTTGCTCGGTCTGCAATAGAGTAATGGAACTCGCTGATGACGTATACAAATACATACACTGACAGGCAGGTTGGACAGCCATTCATAGCCCTCGGACCAAAGAATATGTTTGGACAAACATTTTATGGTCCTACTATAATGAAAGGGGCGTGACGAAGGGGTGAGGATCCAAGTGCAGGCTTTAAAAAACAGACAGGGTCTATTAACAATAAACAAGTATAATCCAGAAAGAGACAAAACAGGCAAAGATCAGGGCAGGCAGCAAACAATCAGGAAACCGGATAAACAGTCCACGGTCAAAAACCACAAAGACACCACAAGGAAATAACAGATGACTAACAATATGAGCAATGAGTGTGAGTAAAACCAGGCTTTAAATAGGGTGCGACTGATGAGGAAACAAGATACAGGACAAGATACATTCAGCAAAGGATTATGGGAAATGTAGTCTGAGATAGAATAGCAAGAGTCAGAGGTGGAGTGATTCTAGTGGAGTTCATGGGAGATCATGAGGCCTTCCACAGATGACATAAATATAAATACATTTAGTGTTTGCTATCAGGATATGAGGAGACTTTTGACCAGCACAACAAAAATGTACTTGAATCAAATTACCTTCCCTGCTTTTAATTTCTAGTCAAATGTCTCAGTATTAACCTTTGTCTTTTAAATATTTATAGATTTGGCTTAAATCTTAATAATTTAAATGTATTCAATGATTCTATAGGGATAATAAGTAAGGCCTAATTGATTCAATTCCAATGAAACCTAAATCTAAATTCTAAATATACTCTAACATTCATTAAGATTTTTAAATGTTTTTGAAAGACGTTTCTTATACTCACCATGGCTGCATTTTTTTTAGCAAAAATACAGTACAAACTGTGAAATATTATGTTTTTTTTGTATGGTAATATATTTTAAATTGTAATTTTGTTATTTTTAGAAAAAGCTGAATTTTCAGCATCATTACTCGTCACATGTTTCAAGGTGTTTTATTTGTCACTAGCACCATATTTGCAGACAAACAGAAGAATCAAAATACCATTTCTCTTCTCTCTCATCAAGTGTTTACATTTTCAATGCACTATATAAAAGTTTGTATAAAAATACAAATATCCACAGTCAGTGCAATATAAAGCAGATTTTTGTATGAATGTAGCAGCATTGTCCTTATTCTGAACACACACACACACACACGCACACACACACACACACACACACACACACACACACACACACACATATATATATATATATATATATATATATATATATATATATGTGTGTGTGTGTGTGTGTGTGTGTGTGTGTGTGTGGAGAGAGAGAGAGAGTAAGAGAAACAGTAAATTAATTCAAAAATCATTCTAATATTCTCATTTGCTGCTCAAGAAACATTTCGGATTTTTTTTTTTAAAAGTTGTGCTGCCTCATATTTTTGTGGAAACCGTGAGATGGTTATTTCAGGATTTTATGTATAGAAAGTTAATTTATTTAAAATAGTAATCAACTGAAATGTATAGATATCTTAGCTTTCACTTTGAAACAATTTAATGCATCCTTGCTGAATAAAAGTATTATTATTGTTTTAATCTTCCCCCTAAAGTTTGCTGACATGCTAATTGTAAGGCCCCTTTTTGGTGGCAGCCACTGATGGATGAAGTGAACGCTGATCCTGAAAATACATTTGTAATGTTAATGCATTGTCAAATTTTGTCCTGCAGATACAATATCTCTTATAATATGTTAAAGCTTCATAACCGATTAAACCGAAGTCTAGTATAATCTGTTACTTTACACATTTTTGGATAATACAAAAAACTATTTTTTTTATTCCTTTTGAGGTTACTTCTGACCTAACTCGTTTATCACAGTGGTTTGAACAGGGCAGCTCTGTACCATATTGATATAAAAATTCTAAGAAAATGTATTCCATTCTTTGTTTTCAACAACAAGAAGTGCATAAAACATGATCACATTACATCAGGGTTTGTGAAGGAACTTTCTTTTCATTAAAATGTTTCATTGAAAAAAAGAAAAAAATTGTAAAATAAAATAAAATAAATCAATCAATCAATATTTAATGTGTTTATGCCCTCCTAATTTTGAGCATAATTATAGCCGGTCTGTAGTGCAATTTTACAAATCTTTTATAATTTTTTTTTTTTTTTTTTACTTTTAGTAACTTAGACAATGGCCCCCTGTTTTTTTGTAAACAGTCCATTCCTTAAAAATTTAATATTACTGCTTTTTATTTGTTTGTTTGTTTGTTTGTTCAGGAGTATTTTTTATTTCTTTCCTAATGATATATACTCATGTAATTTATTAATTATTTTTCTATTACTGTTTAATCTTATCTCTTGTGTGTTGTGTTGAGATAAGATAATGTCTCCATCTCAAGGTAAGTTTGTTGAAGCAGCAGTTCTCCAATCTTTTTGCTTTGTTATAATAACATATGATGCATTTATGCAGTGTTGATAAGAATGCAAATAAGACTATTCAATAAACCCAGCACATTTTTACACATTAATTCATCTCCTGCATCTTCCCCTGCTTCTATGGCTGATAAAATAATTATTTGTTGCAGTATTTTATACTATACACTATTTTGATTTGTTGATTGATATGCTCTTAAAGTGTGAAGCCATGTTTTATATTTATATTTTTTGTTTATCATGGCCACTACACGGTTTCTGTACTTCTATGCTATTTTCATACACTTTGCTTTTATTATAAAATTATTTGAATTGTGTTATAAGATAAACTATAAAAGAGTAGGAGTCACCAAATTTCTGACTGATAGATTATCGCAAGATACTGTCATTAAAAGCCATTTCAATATTAAAAGGATGTAACACTATATTTTTTATGTAAAATTAAGCATTCTTATTCTCGTTACAAAGATATTTACTACAGCACCAGAGTCTGCACACAGAGGCAGCAGACGGCAGATCTCCCCTCCAATAGACAGACGCCGTTGTTGGATTGACGGCTCTGATTGGTTAAGAAGACTGTCCATCACAGCTTTTTTTCGCAAGCGGACCAATGAGAGACGTCTGGTGACCCCGTTCACACCGCGCAGTGCGCTGACGTGCTCGACACGTGATGTTTTCGCTGGGCTGTAGTGATGTGTAGCCACCATGAGTGAAGCGGGCAAATAAAGATTTATCATGGCAGCGAGCGATGATGGAGGCTCTGCGAAGATGCAATGTTTCGTCGCGCTGAATAATCACCAGGGGGATACATCGGAAAGCAGCACGGATTACTCGAACGTGTAATTGTATCTGAGCTAGGAACGCGCAGGCAACAGAATGGGCCGTGCATCAGTGTAAAGCGGAGGTAAAGTGACCTTTCATCGCATTGTCCCATGGAAGATCGGCCGCGTTTACCGAATCACGGCGTCATGTTGACACTAGAGGCACAACCGCGTCGCGCGGTCATGAAAACATCCGACATCTCTTGTGCTGCTGGGGAGCCTCCATCCTCCTCCTCCTCCTCCTCCACCTCAATCAATAACAACGGCTCCCGTTTGCCCATGCACTTAACAGCCTCCTCTCATTCTCAGCCTCAGAGGAGGTACCATCCGCCTTACCACTTTAAAGTGCACCATCTGTTCCCGGATGAGAGCCCTCAGGATGCTGTATTGAGGAAGCACTTGCCACCGCTCCAGTATAAAGTGCACGATTCTGCCTTCTGCCGCGTCCTGAGCGCCGACACCACCGCTGCTGCCCTGGCCGCCGCCGCCGTCTGCTCCGCCGGTGTGGACCGGGACATATGGAAATGTGGTTATCTCAGAAAACAGAAGCATGGCCACAAGAGGTTCTTCGTCTTGAGGGGCCCCAGCAACCTCGGCCCCAGTCGGCTGGAGTATTACGACAGCGAGAAGAAATTTCGAAACGCCCTTAAAGCTGCTGCCTCTGGTGTTGCGTGCCCTGCCAAGAGGGTGATTTATCTGTCCCAGTGTTTTACGGTGAACAAGAGGGCTGATGCTAAGAACAAATACCTCATTGCCCTTTATACTAAAGATGAGTATTTCGCCGTGGTGGCGGAGAGCGAGCAGGAGCAAGAGGAGTGGTACCTAGCCCTCACCGAACTTATGGCGGAGGGGAAAAAGGGGCAGCTAGACAATGACGAACTCGACGACGGTTATGGTACGATTTCGCCAGGTACTATTTTCAAGGAGGTGTGGCAGGTGAACGTCAAACCTAAAGGCTTGGGTCAGACTAGGAATCTAATGGGCGTGTACCGTCTGTGCCTTTCCACCAAGACCATTCACCTGGTGAAGCTGAACTCGGAGACGCCGGCCGTCAACCTGCCGCTAATGAGCATCCGCCGCTGCGGCCACTCCGAGAGCTTCTTCTTCATCGAGGTAGGCCGCTCTTCTTCCATCGGTCCCGGTGAAATCTGGGTGCAAGTCGAAGACTCGGTGGTGGCGCAGAACATGCACGAGACCATTCTGGACACAATGAAGGCTCTCAAGGCCTTTCCTGACTTCAGGCCGCGAAGCAAAAGCCAGTCCTCCGGCTCGAACCCCATGCCGTTCATCACTACTCGCCGACATCTCGGCAACCTTCACCAGAGCCAAACCGGGCTGCAGTGCCCCTCCAGGACAGATTCAGTGACGGGCACGCCACCTACAGGGAAAAACAGAGGGCGGGGTCAGCGCTACCGGACCTCCAGCGAGGGCGAAGGCACTCAGGACCGCCCCCTCAGCTCTGGAACAGGCAGCCTGGTGCACCTAAATACTCCCGTTCTCCGCGTGGGCAGGGAAGAAAGCGGCAGCTGCTGTGCCCACGCCTCACCAGGTTCCAGCCAGCACACTCGGTCTGCTTCACTTCCTGTGTCTCACTTCCTGTCTGCCACCAGCCCCATCAGTGTGTCCAGCAGCAGCGGGCACGGCTCGGCCTCTGAAACCCACACCCGCCCCTCAAGCTCCTCCATTTGTGGCTCTCCTAGTGATGGAGGCTTCAACTCGTCTGATGAGTTCTGCCCCAGTCCGTGTGACTTCAGGTACTTTCACACAAGTTGCACCACGCCCGAATCCCACGGCAGCACTCCGCCCATTCGAGAGGACTATCGACTGACTGAATACATGACCATGGATTGGCACAGAGATGGGGTGAGGACTTTCGAAGAGGAGAGCAGTTACATGGAGAGGACTTTCCTCAAGCTAGCACATTCATCCAAGCCAAAGCTTGGCGGGGGATTGAGTATCACACAGCAGAAAGCTACACAAACCTCATCTTCTTTAGATGAATCAAGCCCGGTGGAGTCCAAACGACACCAGGTTTGCTCGTGCCTGCTGAAGTCAGCCCATAAGTCTTACTTTGAATTACATCACCCAAACAAACCTGCCTTGCTCAGCTCTGAGTGTCAAAAGAAACTGCCAAAAGACGATGGCTATATGCCCATGATCTACAGCATTGCTCCGTCTCCAAATGCAGGTTACATCCCTATGCAACCCCGAGCAAACCACCCCAGCACCCTGGTCATTCAACCCTGTTCCTCGCAGCAAGCGGACCGATACGGCTACATGATGATGCTCCCAGGCGAAAGCCTCTCTGGTAGAGAGCAGGTGGAGTATGATGACTACATGGACATGTCACAACTTAGCGTGGCCGAAGGCTTTTCGCAGGCCTCGCCTGAAGGTCCAAAGACCTCGTACTTCTCACTCCCACGCTCCTACAAAGCCCCGTCACGAGAAAAGTGTGAAAAGATGGAATACATTCCCATGTCCCCAACTGAGCCCTTAAGCCCACCTAGTCCTGGAGAGTACATTCACATGGACTTTGGGTCTCGTCCCACTCACATCGCTGCTGCTTCTCCATCCTCCGTAAATTCGCCCTCAACTCCTCCTCCTTCTCAGCCCTGCTATCAACACTGTTGCTCCTCACCAGACCATGACTGTTTGGGCCCAAACATGGACAGCCTCCTGAAGGACCACCCTCCTCGACACTCGCTCGTAGCACCGTGGAACCCGCCCAACTACGCCCGTCCCTTAGGGTGCTCTTATGGGCAGGCATTGACCAATTTAGATCCTGAAAAGACGCACGTGGAATGCGGAGATGGTCTGTTGAGAACAATGCAGCACCTTTGTATCTCCGAGCGTCTGCCATTCGGTCATCCGGAGCTTAAGGTCATCAGGGCGGACCCGCAGGGAAGGAGACGACACAGTTCAGAAACGTTCATCCCCTCGCCTGCTTCTTTTATTGGTGGTTGCGGAATCAGGCCCTCAGCCAATCAGAATCTACCCGAAGATAGCAGATGGCAAAACTCCAGCTCCTTCGATAGCATGTGGTCACACACGGATGCTTCTCGTGACACGGCAGCCCTAGCGACGAGCTCCGCTAGCGGAGGGACGCCTCAGAACACCTCATCCAGCTACCTCAACTACATCGCTCTGGACCTGAGGGAAGTGCCCAGGGTCACACGTGATTCTCCACCTCCACACCCAGATCAAAATAACCTCCAAGAGAGCGATGCTTATGCTGGTATAGACTTCTCCGTTTCGGGAGGACGTGCCACTGCCTCAAAAGGTTGGTTGCATCTCTGTCTCCCCTTATGCAACAAAATCAGTGAGAGCTAGTAGCCCTCTAAAAGCTGCATGCTGCATCAACATTAATTACTCTGTTTGTCTCTGTAGCTGAGACAGTTATTGAAGCAATTATGTGATGTGATGTAAAGTAACCTAAACAGTCTATTTGTTAAGATGCAGTTGTGAATTGCACCGGTTTTTTTTTGTGTGTTTTTTTTAATCAAATGAGTCTTTCCCTGAGGAGAGACAATGGAGCAGAATTGTCCTGTCAACTTGATACCGGCATGTTGTTGATAAAGTGAGAAGAGAAACTCTGAAAAATGTTGCTATTGCTTTCAAAGATGTTCTTTTTTCCACACTGATTTTTTGAACTGATTGAACATGATTTGAAATTTGGTTTTGCACTTTGAATAGCACTGGGAAAAGAGCACTTCATGTGCACAGAGCAGCTGTACTAACACAGAGGTGTGATGTGCAAATATGATATTAAAGGAATCCACTTGCATGCTGCCTAAGAAACTTTGCTTTCACAGTTTTAACAGTCAAGTAAAACCTTTCACCAAGAAGATTTAAAATGCTTTTCTTTCTGGTTTATTACAGATTCATTATTGCTTTCGATGTCCTACATAAGTTTTAATAAGAACTTTAAGTCATACATGTAAGCTTAAATTATTTTTCAAGTATATTTAGTATTTATCAACCAACACTACCAAAAAGGTTTTATTTTATTCATTTATTTTACTTATTTTTGACTTGACAAACATCTAAGCATTATTGAATCAAAATACATTTATTTGATAAGCAAAATGACTTAATATATTAAGTCTTGTTTTCTGAAAGATTTATGAGAATTTTGTTTGTTTTTGCCTAAAACAAGAAAGCATCTGCCAGTGGGGTAAGAAAAAATCTTAATTCAAAGGGTAAACAAGATTATTTTTGTTGTCCCATTTGGCAGATATTTTTTCTTGTTTTAAGCAAAAACTAGCAATATCTAGATTTTTTTTTCTGAAAAGTAATTTTGTTTATTAATCAGGATTTAAGAATGTCTAGACAATCTTTAGAAAATGTAAAAATACCAAGGGTTTTTTTTTTCTTTTTTTGCAGTGGCTAATAAAAGGTTAAAGGTTTATTTTATTCTCTTAAGCTAATAGTTAAGAGATGATATATCATAAGAGATGAGAGGTATATATTTGCTGGAATCAAATAACTTACAAAAATCAATAATTTAAGAATTTAGGAACAATAACTTGTGAAGCAAAAAAGCATATTATTAAAATTTTCATAACATACTTAAAAAACAAACACACAAATAAATTGTCTGCACATTTCTAATTGATGGTTATATTTTTTTTTATAAAATCAGCATCTGCTGTAACAACCTCTAATGGGTTAAAATATATCTGAATCCACCATAAAGTGTTATATCAGTGTGTTCTTTTGGAACCATTTAATATTACTATAGTAAACTGCAACAAACTACTGATTTGTGTGGTTTCAATCTATAAATGAGCTCTCATTCATAAATATAATGAAGTTGATTGATGTCCAAAGTGACTTTTATTCAAACCCATGACCTCTACTGTCTGAAATACAAGGATGCTAACATCGAACACATTAAGCGTTTCATAACGTGCGCTCTATCTCTTCGCCCTTGCAGATTGAGTGACTCAAAAGCTGGTGCTCGGAGGGGAATCAGGATACGGAGAATCCACTGAACTCTGGAACGCCGAAAAGCAAGCCGCCTCCTCCTCCACCTCCTCCTCAGAACTCCAACAACAAAGACTGAGAAACTGCACAACCTCTTATGCTCTGTATTTTCCACATAACTGCCTCAACAACTGGTTTCATTTGTCTGTTTTTAAGATGGTCCTCACTGCAGAACAAAAGATGCAGGGGGCGTGGTTAGATCTAGATCCAACTCCTCCCACCTAACATATACCTTAACCTACGAGTCTCCACCCCCTGATCCCTAAACCCACCCATCACCACCCCTAAACCTACCAATCTCCACCCCTAGACCCACCCATCACCACCCCTAGACCCACCAATCTCCACCCCTAGACCCACCCATCACCACCCCTAAACCTACCAATCTCCACCCCTAGACCCACCCATCACCACCCCTAAACCCACCCATCACCACCCCTAAACCCACCAATCTCCACCCCTAGACCCACCCATCTCCACCCCTAAACCCACCAATCTCCACCCCTAAACCCCACAATCTCCACCCCTAGACCCACCCATCTCCACCCCTAAACCTACCAATCTCCACCCCCTAAACCCCACCTATCTCCACCCCTAAACCTACCAATCTCCACCCCTAAACCCCCTCCCATCTCCACCCCTAAACCCACCAATCTCCACCCCTAAACCCACCAATCTCCACCCCTAAACCCACCCATCTCCACCCCTAAACCCACCCATCACCACCCCTAGACCCACCAATCTCCACCCCTAGACCCACCCATCTCCACCCCTAAACCCACCAATATCCACCCCTAAACCCCACAATCTCCACCCCTAGACCCACCCATCTCCACCCCTAAACCTACCAATCTCCACCCCCTAAACCCCACCTATCTCCACCCCTAAACCTACCAATCTCCACCCCTAAACCCCCTCCCATCTCCACCCCTAAACCCACCAATCTCCACCCCTAAACCCACCCATCTCCACCCCTAAACCCCACAATCTCCACCCCTAAACCCACCCATCTCCACCCCTAAACCCCACAATCTCCACCCCTAGACCCACCCATCTCCACCCCTAAACCTACCAATCTCCACCCCCTAAACCCCACCTATCTCCACCCCTAAACCCACCAATCTCCACCCCTAAACCCCACCCATCTCCACCCCTAAACCTATCAATCTCCATCCCCCTGGATCTTGTGTTCTGCAGTTAGGGGCTACTGTGTTTTTGTCTGAATGATGATGTTTGGTTTATTTATTTCTTGCCTCCGGTCTTAGAGTGCGTTTGCTAAATTAGAACTGTGAGCTTCAGATATATAGCACTTCTTTTTTTTGTGTGCATGGTATGAAACGCATCATAGCTCTTTGGTTACAGGTTTATGTTTCTCCATGCAAAATCGGATGTAAATAGGAGAAGCTTGTATATCATTTTGTAAAAGCCGTGCTCATTACCCTGACACTGGAGATGGTCCTCACTGCAGAACACAAGATCCAGGGGACGGGGTTAGCTCTAGAGCCAACTCCTCCCTCCTTACATGTACCTAAACCTACTAGTCTCCACCCCCTTGATGTGGATCCAACCACGCCCCCTGGATCTTGTGTTCTGCAGACACTCACCACATTTAGTGCTGCCCATTTTTATTTGTATAAAGAGTATTTTTTTAGGGGTAACACTGTAAAAGGGTTCAAGCTTGTCATATGGACCACAAGTGTACAGTCGTGAAATCACCTCACCCCCTGCGAGATTGTCTGAGAAATGAGGAAACATCGGGCGAATTCAAAAGTACGACATGCTTCAAAACGAGAACGAGAGCACCTTTTAGCAGAGACAGTGTTTCTGAGTCAACTGGATTCTACCTCCTGTTCACACCGTTAGGAAAACACTCACAAAATCCTTTCAGCCTTGCCTGTATTAGTGTGATATCAAGTATTACCGACTCGAGATGCAAAACACTGTCATTTTTTCTGTCCTCGTTTAAAATAACCTCGTTTACATAGACTGGGAGTGATTTTGAGCCAGGATGTAGCCACTGGTCACCAAACAACGATGTTTACTACTTATTTGTGTGCATTTCACTACTAGTCTTACAAACTGCCACAGTACTGAAGGATAACGTCGTGCTACTTTGCATTCCCCACGTGGTACATCCTTGTTTGTGTTAATTTATTGATTATTTATTGATCGTCTGTGTTTATTTATTGAATCCAGTGTAGTGACGTTCACCGTTTGCTGGTGAGCGCATTGGTACGAATATAGTATTACTTGCTGAGAGGCGGAGTTCAGTGTAAATACAACTTCACACAACCTGTTTTCCCCTCATCTCTCAAGCCTTTCTTAACTAAGAGTTACTAGAGCCTCTTTTTTTTTTGCCTGTACCTGGAAGCTTTATATGAAGAGATTTTGGGTTGAGGTTGTGGTTGTGGTTGAAAGCTGTGTAGTAAGATGTGTACGCTTTACAGTAGTAGTCCAGATTATGTTGGGACGAAACCATACGTCGGTGACTTTTTCCCATTGGTTTTGGTAGCGGCCCGCTTGCGTCCGCTCTCTTTCTTTGACTAGCTTCTGTCATGCTATTGTGTCATGATATTGCGTTGCTTTAATGTAAAATGTGAAATGAAAAAACAGTAGTATACCGTTTCTTGGGGATTTTTCTACACAATAACTACAGTGACAGACTGGAAAAATAATCTGACTTGTGTTTCTTTTTATACTAGGGGCTCTACTGAGGTTATATTTTGGGGATACTGATATTGTTTGGAATTGTGTCGAGTTGGTTGCCTTTTAAAATGACTGAAAGGAAGCTGGACTAAAGAAATATCTGAGATGGGCAAAGTCTGTGTCAACTCACTGTTCATTTGGTCAGTACTCACTTACGCTGAAAGCTTGTGATTGGGTTGAAACATCATGTTGATAATAACGACTAAAGCAGACCATTATCAGCGCCGTCTTCCTTTTGTAAATATTGTAATTTTTGATATCCCTTCTCTCGCCAACACGCTACACAGCACCTCGCTTGGTTTCAAGGATGAGGGTGTTTGAGATTTTTTTTGTTTTTATTTGGTCACTTCTGCATTTTTATATTTAGTTTTTTTTTTGTGTATATTTATTAGATTGGGTTTTGCTTGTAATAGAGCTATTGCAATAAAAAAGTGCCAAGGTATCCCTGACTGAGTCATGTGCTTGTGATTTCTCATGTCTAGTGTGATGCAACATTGCTGTGGACATGGCCAAAAAGACTATATTTACAGTTAAGCAACAATTATCCATTGATGGGATATATACATCCCACCTATTCAAAAACTATGTCCATAAAAAATGAGGAGGGTAATTTTATAGATACATATTATATATAATCTATTAGTAAGTAAAGTTACATTCCCTGAATTACAAAAAAATAAAACACAAAGATGTACTACCGTTCAAATGTTTGGGGTTGGTACGTTTTTTTTTATGTTTCTTATGCTCATCAAAGCTTTTATTTAATCCAAAATACAGTATCATTTTTTGTGAAATATTATTACAAATTAAAACAACTGTTTTATATTTGAATATCTGTTCAAATATAATTTATTTCCGTGATCAAAGCTGTATTTTCAGTATCATTCCTCCAGTCTTCAGTGTCACATGATCTTCAGAAATCATTCTGATATACTAAAAACACTTCTGATCATTTTCAATGTTTAAAATATTTTTGTGGAAACTGATACAATTTTTATCAGGATTTTTCAATAAATAGAAACAGAATTTATTTTAAATTTAAATCTTTTGTAACCCAAATTAATATATATATTTTTCCAAATTTAAAGCATACAGTATTGTTCAAAATAATAGCAGTACAATGTGACTAACCAGAATAATCAAGGTTTTTCGTATATTTTTTTATTGCTACGTGGCAAACAAGTTACCAGTAGGTTCAGTAGATTCTCAGAAAACAAATGAGACCCAGCATTCATGATATGCACGCTCTTAAGGCTGTGCAATTGGGCAATTAGTTGAATTAGTTGAAAGGGGTGTGTTCAAAAATATAGCAGTGTGGCATTCAATCACTGAGGTCATCAATTTTGTGAAGAAACAGGTGTGAATCAGGTGGCCCCTATTTAAGGATGAAGCCAACACTTGTTGAACATGCATTTGAAAGCTGAGGAAAATGGGTCGTTCAAGACATTGTTCAGAAGAACAGCGTACTTTGATTAAAAAGTTGATTAGAGAGGGGAAAACCTATAAAGAGGTGCAAAAAATGATAGGCTGTTCAGCTAAAATGATCTCCAATGCCTTAAAATGGAGAGCAAAACCAGAGAGACGTGGAAGAAAACGGAAGACAACCATCAAAATGGATAGAAGAATAACCAGAATGGCAAAGGCTCAGCCAATGATCACCTCCAGGATGATCAAAGACAGTCTGGAGTTACCTGTAAGTACTGTGACAGTTAGAAGACGTCTGTGTGAAGCTAATCTATTTTCAAGAATCCCCCGCAAAGTCCCTCTGTTAAAAAAAAGGCATGTGCAGAAGAGGTTACAATTTGCCAAAGAACACATCAACTGGCTTAAAGAGAAATGGAGGAACATTTTGTGGACTGATGAGAGTAAAACTGTTCTTTTTGGGTCCAAGGGCCACAGGCAGTTTGTGAGACGACCCCCAAACTCTGAATTCAAGCCACAGTACACAGTGAAGACAGTGAAGCATGGAGGTGCAAGCATCATGATATGGGCATGTTTCTCCTACTATGGTGTTGGGCCTATTTATCGCATACCAGGGATCATGGATCAGTTTGCATATGTTAAAATACTTGAAGAGGTCATGTTGCCCTATGCTGAAGAGGACATGCCCTTGAAATGGTTGTTTCAACAAGACAATGACCCAAAACACACTAGTAAACGGGCAAAGTCTTGGTTCCAAACCAACAAAATTAATGTTATGGAGTGGCCAGCCCAATCTCCAGTCCTTAATCCAATTGAGAACTTGTGGGGTGATATCAAAAATGCTGTTTCTGAAGCAAAACCAAGAAATGTGAATGAATTGTGGAATGTTGTTAAAGAATCATGGAGTGGAATAACAGCTGAGAGGTGCCACAAGTTGGTTGACTCCATGCCACACAGATGTCAAGCAGTTTTAAAAAACTGTGGTCATACAACTAAATATTAGTTTAGTGATTCACAGGATTGCTAAATCCCAGAAGAAAAAAAAATGTTTGTACAAAATAGTTTTGAGTTTGAACAATCAAAGGTAGACACTGCTATTTTTTTTAACACACCCCTTTCAACTAATTGCCCAATTGCACAGCCTTAAGAGCGTGCATATCATGAATGCTGGGTCTTGTTTGTTTTCTGACAATCTACTGAACCTACTGGTAACTTGTTTGCCACGTAGCAATAAAAAATATACTAAAAACCTTGATTATTCTGGTTAGTCACATTGTACTGCTATTATTTTGAACAATACTGTACATGCTGAATAAATTGAAAAAATCTAAAGTCTTACTGACACAAAAGTTATGTGTATAACAGTTTATAGGCAGTGTATATATATATCTGTATTTCTTTGAATAAGTTACTTATTAATATCACATTACATAATTTCAATTCACGCTTAAACCAAAGGAGAGTCTTGGTTAGATTTATCATCTTTTATAACCATACCAAGGAAGTGTGGACATGAAAGGGACAATATTGTCACCAATAAATGATAGGAACTTGTAATTAGGTAGCTATACAGTTTATTTATTTATTTAAAAAGTGACCAATCATAATTGCACTAAACTTATTTAAATATCATCATTTGAAGCCATATTTACAGATGTGCAGAGGTGGGTGAAATAATTAACCCACTGTATTAAGGAAAGGAACATCCCCTTTACCAGTCAGAAACATATATATGTCAAAAAGAGAGGCACTTTTTTTTTTCCTTGAATAACACTGAATTAAAGATGTCTGCATACTATCCATCTCCCCCCGTCAGGAGGTAGTGTGTGTTGAGGTTGTAAAGATATAATCCTCATGAAAGCCTTCACCACTCCATGATACAGTACGATGAACTTCATGCAAACTCATCGAGTTCTCGGTTTGTTTCCATAGTTAAAAGTCTCCTACACGACCTCTGAATGAGGCCAAGCATTGCACGAAGTATCTACGGGATCCTTGGCTTGTTATGTTCCTGTCCACCACAGAAGGAGCTCACTTCTGTGCTTCTGGTGTTTTTGCGTATGGGAAGCGTGTGCTTGGTGTTGATCGGAGGCACTTGTGCGGTGTGGAGCAGAGGAAGGCTACTGACATCTCATCATCCGTCACACATTTAGGATCTCAAACTCCTCTTCTGACTCAAAAAGCTTGTCTGGGGACTCGATGAACTCTAGAAGAAAGAGCAATGGTATTTAGGGTATTATCAGATTTCTATCAAGCCTGTATTTGTTATGCATTCTTTATGTACTATAATGTACACACAATTTCTTAGAAAAACCCTTAATCCACACCACTCCAGTCGAAACAGTTAAGAAACAAACTGTGTTTGTAAGAAATAAATGCATCAAGACATTTTTAACTTCAAACGGTTGCTAAAATTTGAGTCCTCTCTGCATAATAACGCTTCCTCCAGTGAAAAAGTGGTGTGGTCTGAATCAGGAGTGAAATCTGCACAGATCGAGAACCGTTTATAAGCCAAAACAGCTCTAAACAAAATGTGTGTGTGATTTTGATGTGAGGATCACATGGACTTTTCCACTGGAGGAAATGTTATCATGGATTACGGACTCGTATTTTAGCAATGGTTTGAAGTTAAAAACATCTTAATGATGGATTTGTTTCTTCATAAGATGTTGACTGATGGACTGGAGTGGTGTGGATTACTTTAATGTTTTTATCAGCTGTTTGGCCTTTCATTCTGACGGCACCCATTCACTGCAGAGCAAGGGATGCAATGCTACATTTCTCCAAATCTGATGAAGAAACAAATTCATCTACATCTTGAGGGTGAGCACATTTTCAACAATTCTTCATTTTTGGGTGAAGTATTCCTTTAAAGTAAAAGTTAAAATAATATGACGCTTCAAGATATGAGACTTGTATACATTATAACTATGGGAACTATTATCCATTGTAACCTGTATAGAATGTGTTCATTGTTGTACTCTTATTGTAATGTGTTATAACTGCCTTTACGATTATTCATAACACATAACATTAGTTTTTTTTAAGTATTATGCATGCATTAAGAATATCCTGATAATGCATTATAACTAAAATCCTAGCACACAATGCCTCGGCTCTTATCCTCAGTACCTGCTCCTGTGGTCTGCACCTCTGGTTTGGTGGGAGGAACGAACGGAGGCCAATGAGACGGGTGTTTCTCCACCAGCTCGAACATCCGCAAATTTCTTTTCTTGAGGAGCTCCTAAAAGTCAGAGCGAAATAATGACAGCAAGTTAAAACTGTATGGAAAGTAAGTTGGTAAATCGTGTTCTCGATCGTTCTGCATGCATGTGAGGGTCTAACCTGCTGAACCAGATCACACCAGCTGTCGAAGTCCTCCTCACTCTTGCAGAAAAAGCCCTAGGGACAAACATTCACCTTTACTGATCCATGAAATTAAACCCTGAATGCATTCAATCATTCTATTTTCGTTGAGAAGTGAAATGGTCTAAAGTGATATGCCATCACGAGAAGTAAAAAACAGAAAGCTTGGGTTTATTTTCAATGGATGAACATTTTGCAAGGTTTTTTTTTTTTATTACTTCTGGAATAAGTCCATGGGTATGTCTTCTGACAAAGCATCAGTTAGTGGCCGTTCACACAGAATGCATCGGTGTCTAAATGCGAGACACAGCATTCAGGAACGGTTCCTACGACAAGTTGCAGTCAAATAAGAAAGTTGCTACTGTGCTTGCCCCGCCTCTGGGCTCTTCTGATTGGTCCACTGTTTTGGAACTGACACTGTGTGTAAGGGGCCATTTACACGACAACCTTTTCAGCCAAAAACGGGACATTTTTTATGTGTTTTGCCTGTTTGTTATTTTTCGGGTGTGTACACTGATGTACATACTGATGAAAAAAAGTATCGTACCGGACCGTACCGCTCAGTGGAAACGAGCCATTGCTTACACACCTGATTCAGATTGACAACTCGTTAGAAGTGAGCTTTGTGAATTAACTGTGTTCCGATCGACATGATCCCTACACAGTGTTCATTGCTATCCCTACAGGGGTTTACTTCACTTCGGAAGATGGACTGGAATTGGGAAGCGCTGATGTAGCGGACTACATGTAGTAATGTTGTCTGTGGTATATGAATGTGTTTCAGGGGGCGTGGCTTTGGGAGGATGGGATGTTCACGTTCAGTGCTATCGGGTTAATGTTACCATTTTCCAAAGTCTACTATTGCACCTTTTAAAATCGTGTGAGATGCTGCTCAAGACACGAGCACAACAGTCATACACATTCATCTAGTGCATGTTTACACAGAAAAACTATGGAAAAGTAGTGCATGGGAATGGAAAAATACATTCTGTGTGAAGGGTCCCTTAGAGTTTCCAAACATACAACATCATGAACATATCAATAACTGCAATAATGATAACAAAAGTACTAACATTTACATTCATGCATTTAGCAGACACTTTTATCCAAAGCGACTAACAGTGCATTCAGAATATATATTTTTTGTTCCTTGGGAATTGAACCCACAACCTTTTGTGCTGCTAACTCAATGCTCTACCACTAAAGCCACAGGAACACAGGAATATTTGCTTATTTAACTTTGACTTTTTTTTGGCCAGGCAGTGTATATTCTAGTGCTGCCAAGTGATTTAGAATAGCGCGCCAGTGGCGAATGAACTTCTCTTTTGGCATTGACATGGTTTGATCTCTCACCAGCGCGACAGACGGATCCAGGCTAGTGATTTTCATGCGGTGTGGGGTCCTCTGACAGTGATAGCTCTGGTCGTCCACAGCACTGCCTGATTCAGTGTCCACGGCCTGCTGCGTGGTGTGAGGGTCCAGATAGATCAACTCATCATCTGAAAAAGTAAAAAGATAAAGCATTGATCCGATTCCTTCGATTTTCAATGAAGAGCATATTGGATCATGCATATGTATTGAGCATGCTATTTAGTATAATACAGCGCCAACCAATCAGAAAGAGAAGACTCACCGATATATCCAATAAAATAATAGGCCAGGTTGGGCTTTCCTCCCAAAACACCACATGACTGAGGCATCTTAAAACACTCCTAGTAAAAGAAGATTCAACATGTGTGTGTGTGTGTGTTTGATAAATGGAAAACTACCCAAGAAAGAAAGATAATAGAGTCTTCAGTCAAAGAAAAGTGTGGTACTTTGAAGGCCTGAATGTAGACGGGGTTGATGGTGTTGATGCCCATTCGAAGAGGGATGACCAGCAGCAGCGGCCTCCAGTCCAGGGGCTTTTGGGACTGAAGGTGAAGTGCCTCTAAACAGCTCTGACCCGATACTGTCTCTTCTCCTCGGCCACAGGGACCAGCCCTGTGCTGCTTACACTGTTTCTCTGGTCCAGAGGAAAGAGGTGAGAACCCAAGAAGGTTAGAAGAAGTGAGAAAGAAGAAGATTATTCATTTCTTCGACTGAATGAAGGACATGGGGAACTTTCTCCCAAGGCTTAAAAGACACTTAATGTTCAGTAATGCATTCTTCCTCAAATTAAGGCCTAAGAAAGTCTTACTAAATGCTGCATGCACTTAAAAAAAAACTTAAAATGAATATCTTTCTTAGTATTTTTGTTTTGTTTTCCATACAAATATCTTACATCCTTAAATCAAGATACATTTACTTGAGATGCAAATAGATGCTAAAAACAAGAACAAATATCTGTGAATGCACAATGAAAACTTGTTTTCCCTTTGAATTAAGTCGATTTTTCTGAGCCCATTGACAGAAATTAGTTCTTATGCATTTTTCAAGTAAATGTATGTTGATTTCAAATTCTTTAGACATTTGCACTGAAAACAAAATAAAAACAATGTAATGTAAACAATTTAAGTCTTTTAAAATTAATTAAAAAGTGAGATTTGTTGGAAGTTGTATTTTGGAGTGTTTTGAAGCTAATACAAAACATTTATATTTTGAGACCATATTGACGTATTGTGTTCCACTCAATTTATTTCTCAAAATCTACTACATTTACCATCAAATTAACCTATTAAAAGCTCAACTGAAGCGGTTTCATAACTGAAGAATATTAACACTGTTATTTTCCTGTTTGTTATTGTAAAGCTGCTTTGAAACAAATCTAAATAAATGTGACTTGAAATGACTAATCGAAAAAAGACACTTACTGATGTCTTCAATAACAACGGTGTTGTCCATTGACACATACACAGCTAAAGTATTCCAGTCATCAAACAGAGCAAGCTTCCTGAAAGAAAACAGACACTTCCTGTTAGTTCAACCAAAATGTTAAGGGTAAACTATTCCTTTAAAAAATAAAGCTGAAAGAAACTGCAGAAAATGTCATGTGTACTGTATACTCCTGCTCGTTTTTTCTCTCTCTCTCAGTTAAGATTTGAAAAAGAAATGCTTTTATTTTATTTTATTATTTATTTTAAAGACAGACCATCAGATTTGGTCACAAATTGGATTTGAGACAAATGTGTCCAACAACAAAATATTCTTTTTAAGATATCATTCTTAAAGAAAAATGAGACTTGCTTTAGTACTTGTGCCACCGTGTTCGGTCCATACCATTCTCCGACAGACTTGCCCTCTCCAACGCCCATCTGAGCTAAACACACAAACACACACACACACACACACTTTCAGATGGACAATGCAATGATGTGCACTTGCTGTGAACTAACGGTTAAAAAAACCCATATGCAATGAACATTGAGAGGGCTGGACCAATAATAACGATCACAATACAATCACACAAACACATTATATGCTTTACCCATCTGATGTATAGAGTAGCAGCTATCCTTCTTGTCTAAAAAGCAGTGCAAGATGCGATGATACTCTTTGGGCTGACGTTTCTCTGGATCCCATCTCCAGTCTACGACACACAGAGAAGCAGAGCACTTCAAAGCTGCAGTAAGTAATACTGCTGGACACGCAAAAAGAGCGAGAGCAATTAAATATGCAAACTTAACATGTTTCCTAAATATCTGCAAATATATATTTAGCGAGAACTGCATTTGTAGACCCTGGCAAATAAAAGTCAACCTTCATGGCACACAACATAGTTTGGCTGTGCTATTTAAAGGGATAGTTCACCTTCAGGTGCTGGTCCCCTGTGACTTCCATAGTATGGAAAAAAAAAACACTATGCAAGGCAATGGGGGACCAGCACCTGAAGGTGAACTATCTCTTTAATCTGATTATCTACTCTGTCTATTCAACTTCTGAGGAAACCCTTCTTTAAAGAATGTTTTAAAAAAAAAAATTGCCGTTAATAAAGACGTCAATTCATTCCTTTCTGATATAGATGACGATGTTCCAAATTCTAAAGTAGCTTGGAATATAGACATATTTTTTCACATTTATTAAACGATACGTTGGCTCAAAAAAGTCATAGGAACCCTGCTTCTTGGTTTGGATTTCTATGTCAACAATAACACTTGTTAGGTACATTAGTGAATTCAGTGTAGTATTGTATGAGCAGTATGGTAGCAGCTTTTGCACACACTTGTTATATCGATAAGAAGCGTTCACATTGTTTACCTCGACCGAGATGCCTGCAGACCAAAGCCTGCGCGAGGATCATCTGTCCACAGCGGAGCATGCAGCCCCATCCTGCGTCTGATGAAGGGCCTGTTCCTCCTGCAAACCACAGACACCAAGCATCCTCCAATCAAGACTGAATCAGCTCCAGTCCATTTAGTCATACTAGTTTCCCTTTGACTTACCTATGGGAGAAAACTTCTTCCTATATGTGAACCACAGTCGTGAGTGCACATCCGAGAGCAGCTCTGGTTTCTCTGGAAGACGACGATCCAGATGCATTTATGCAAAATTCAATTTAATAAGAGCGAATGTGTTGATACAGTTAATTCATTCTGGAAGCAAAATGCCACGACATGTGGCCTGTCTTACTTGTTTTAAGATCATAACATGCTCCCAAGATCCACACTGGCTCGTCTACATCCGGCAGGTCTTCCAGGAACTCGGAGAATACATTGATTTGATTCTCATACTTGGCTAGAACTGGAGTAATTGGTGACACGTTAGTGTTGTGAGATAGTCACTGTCAAATCCTGATTAAACAACACAGAGCAGCACTTCAGAATTAGGAAGATTAGCTGAGGTACTTCTGACATAAACATCTCCCACAACAACACTGGGATGGCCTCAGAAGCTAATACCATGGCTCTTGCATATAACAAAATGACATATTTATATTCCATGTATTTACTGTGTAACTTGAATTCCATGGTACATAACATAGTATAAGTCCACAAAAATGGTCATTTCTTTTTTGTGTTAGTGCCAGTGATAACATAAAGAGTATTAACTCGTGAAGCAGACTAACGATGTGTCTTTATTTACAAAAGAGAGATGCACAGGCCACTGTAGAACAATGAGAAAACTTGAAACTCAGTTATGAAATTTATGAATCATTAGACTTTTTTCCTCACATCGACGCTTTTCTAACACAAAACATCATCTGAACGTTGTCAGCCGAACGAATCTATAAATCGCTGATCAATTTCGTATTTTTAACCATAAAGTCCTTACCTGCCTCCATTCTCGGCCGTCATCGGAATACAAATACACCGCGGTGCATTGTGGGTAACGCAGTCCATCTCTGAGTCGCTCTAATAGTCAACAGCGCCAGAAAAACTACACTAACCAGATTTTGTAGCTGAAACGCGGAAGTCAGATTTTCTTTTTCATCATAACATGCACTAAAGCTTGACCCTCCATATTTGTACGTCATTTCATATTTATTTTCCCACAATAGAGCCTGGGAAAGCAGCGGGTTTTTTTAAGATACTTTCAAGATATCACTCCGAGGTATTGATTAACATTCTGGAGTATTATAAAGAAAGTTATTAGATGGTGTTATTGTTTACAGTCGTGTGTTTTGTTGATTGACCAAGCTAATCCGCTAGCTAGTAATAATTCGTTAAGTTTAGCTGTCATGTAAATGATATTCCAGCATAATAACCTTTATTTAATGAACGTTTACAGTTTTTGAAGCTTTAACCTATGGTTGGTGGTGCATAAAGCATTTTTCATAAATACATACTAACAGAGATTTGAGGAGTAGGCTACTTTAGATGCAGTGATAACAGTTTTTTAGCCCTTTAAGCAGCTGTTTACAGTTAATGTGGTGTGTTGTGAAAAAAATGAATTTGTAAAAATACAGATTTTCTATTAATTTGGGGGGTCATTATAACTGCACAATGATTCTAAAGATATTAAAGAAGTAGTTTTTTTAATATAGCATTCTGATGTGTCATGTCAGCTGTTCCAAATGTGTTTTTTATCTCCAGATCTCAGATATCAGGTGCAGAATGTCCTACGTGTTCATCAGTGACTCCCTGCAGACCACGGTGCCTCTGCTGCAGGCCTGTATCGACGGGGATCTCGCTCACACCAAACGGCTCCTGGAGTCTGGATTCGACCCCAACACCCGGGACTGCCGCGGACGCACCGGACTGCATCTGGCTGCCGCTCGGGGAAACGTGGAGATCTGCTCTCTGCTGCATAAGTTCGGTGCTGATCTGTTGGCCACTGATTCGCAGGGCAACACGGCACTGCACATGTGTGGGCATGTTGACACCATCCAGTTCCTGGTGTCCAACGGCCTCAAGATTGACATCTGGTCAGTGTCTTCATGATCTCGTGATTGGTGCCATGGTACAGTGACTAGAAGTAATCAGTGTTGGGGAAGGTTACTTTAAAAGTAATGCGTTACGCCATAAAAACGTAACTAATTCTGTTACTTAGTTACTTTTCATGGAAAGTAATGCATTGCAATATTGCGTTACACCATAGAAAAGTAACTAATTCCGTTACTTGGTTACTTTTCTTTGAAACTAATGTATTACAATATTGCATTATGCCGTAAAAAAGTAACTAATTCCATTACTTATTTACTTTTCATGGAAAGTAATGCATTACAATATTGCGTTACACCTTAAGAAAGTAACTAATTCCATTACTTAGTTACTTTTCATGGAAAGTAATGCATTACAATATTGCGTTACGCCGTAAAATAGTAATTAATTCCATTACTTAGTTACTTTTCATGGAAAATAATGCATTACAATATTGCACTACACCAAAAAAAAGTAACTAATTCCGTTACTTAGTTACTTTTCATAGAAAGTAATGCATTACAATATTGCACTACACCAAAAAAAAGTAACTAATTCCGTTACTTAGTTACTTTTCATGGAAAGTAATGCATTACAATATTGCGTTACGCCGTAAAATAGTAATTAATTCCATTACTTAGTTACTTTTCATGGAAAGTAATGCATTACAATATTGCACTACACCAAAAAAAGTAACTAATTCTGTTACTTAGTTACTTTTCATGGAAAGTAATGCATTACAATATTGTGTTATGC
The DNA here is from genome assembly GCF_003368295.1 of Carassius auratus. NCBI lineage: Eukaryota > Metazoa > Chordata > Actinopteri > Cypriniformes > Cyprinidae > Carassius > Carassius auratus. The sequence continues at coordinate 4,647,035 of NC_039288.1, read as the reverse complement.
CATAAAAAAGTAACTAATTCCGATACTTAGTTACTTTTCATGGAAAGTAATGCATTACAATATTGGTTACGCCAAAAAAAGTAACTAATTCCGTTACTTTTCATGGAAAGTAATGCATTACAATATTGTGTTATGCCATAAAAAAGTAACTAATTCCGATACTTAGTTACTTTTCATGGAAAGTAATGCATTACAATATTGCGTTACGCCATAAAAAAGTATCTAATTCTGTTACTTAGTTACTTTTCATGGAAAGTAATGCGTTACATTACTTTCGCGTTACTTTTTAAATCTGGACAGGGTTTGTCTGTTTGTTTTTAAAGTAAAAAAGTTTTGGCAAATATAAAAGCCTTTTCACACCAAAAGTGAAATGAATACGCTTCAGGCTGAAGGGAAAGTAAATTTATTTCCGAACAGTAGAATGCAGGAGAAGACATGTCAACACACTTCAGCAATAAAAAAAAGACACACAAATGTTTCTCAAAGTAATTTTTGCTCATTAGTACAGTTGAACTGGATCATCGAAGGTCAGATGCAAAGACATTGGTTTATAGAATGGGATGAAATACATAAAATATATTTGTGTTGTTTAACATTTAACCATTGCAGGTTTGCATCATATTCTGAGTTGCATTATTTTTATTCATTTTGAGGAATACTGAAAACTTGTTCGTTTTTTTTTGTTTTGTTTTTTTCTGAGTGAGATGAACTAATGAATATTTACATTTATTTTAGAATTGCATTTACGGATTTCTGTCAACATTGAGACAGGAGAGCTGTCAATCAATAAATTGCGAAAAAGTAACTTGCGTTACTTATTTGAAAAAGTAATACATATATTCTCTAAATTAAAAAGTAATATGTTACTTTACTAGTAACTTGAAAAAGGTAATCTGATTACGTAACTCGTGTTACTTGTAATGCTTTGCCCCCAACACTGTAAATAATGATACTGAATTACCATACTCATAAACCATGGCATTCACACGCTATTCCAAGATGCATTACAAGTCAAAAATTACGTATATCTTATTAAGTTAGATACACATTTTAGAAAAATCAAAACTATGAAATTACAGATGGATGTATGGGAATTTTGCAGTGGCTGGCAAACTTTTCAGTGGCACAGACCCCAAAATACAATCATCACATAAAATATAAATGTAGATAGATATTTGAAAAACACTACCGTTTTTTTTAAGAAATTAATATTTATTTTCAGCAGATTGGTCAAAAGGGACTGTACAGACATTTATGATGTTACAAAAAATTTCATATAAATGCTGTTTTTTAACACAACGGTGTTTGACATTGATAATAATCAGAAATGTTTCTTTAACAGCAAATCAGAATGATTTCTGAAGATCATGTGACACTGAAGACTGGAGGAATGATGCTGAAAAATCAGCGCTGCATCACAGAAATAAATTACAGTTTTATATATATTTACATAGAAACAGTTATTTGAAATGTAATAATATTTCACAAAATGTACTGTATTTTTGATCAAATGTAAGCTAGTCTTGGTGACCATCAGAGTTTTTTTTTTTTTTTTACATTTTAAAAATAAAATAGAGGTTTAATGTGTAAAATAATAACGTGAACTGGAAAGTACTGATCTCAGGATTTCTGGCCAGCCTTTAAGCCTAATATCACATTCTAGAAACGCTGAACATTTATTTATTGTATTTTAGTATTGTTTTTGTACTTATTTCTTCTCATTTTCTTTACTCTTTCTTTTTCTGCTGACCTCTTATCACCTCTTTGTGGTTTGAAGAGCCCTGACTAACAGTACTCATGTTACAGGGCCAGTATTACAGCTACCACAAAAAATCTGACCGCTTGATGTTACTGCTTTTTGATCTGAACAGTAATCACAATGGAGCTACTCCGCTGGTGCTGGCCAAGAGACGCGGTGTGAATAAGGACGCGCTCCGTCTGCTGGAGGGGCTGGAGGAACAGGAAGTGAAGGGCTTCAACCGCAGCTCCCATTCGAGTCTGGAGAAGATGCACATGGCTGAGAATGAAAGGTGAGATGATTACCTGTTTTATACAATCCCAACTTTTTTTTACCCCTTGCGGAGTTGTCTTTGAATTGTTCTTCATAAGTGTGTTTGCTCATTAGTGCCATGGAGAGCCACTCTCTTCTCAACCCACACCTGCATCACAGCGATGGCGTGTTGTCCAGCTTCCGCACTACATGGCAGGAGTTTGTGGAAGATCTTGGCTTCTGGCGAGTGCTCTTGCTGCTCCTCGTCATTGCTCTGCTCTCACTCTGCATAGCGTATTATGTCAGCGGAGTCTTACCTTTCGCATCTAATCAGCTGGAGCTTGTGCACTAATATAATAATATGAAAGCTCAATAAAAAATGCATTAGCTGATGATTGTTCTTACAGTTCATGATTGTGTGTAACCACGCTTTCAATTGTAACCATACATTCTGTGACTCATTTAAAAAATATTTTTGTGTATATTCATGTAAATAGACTTTTCATGTGCTAAAAATGTTTTTCATCTAGCTTGTGTGTTTAAAAGGATCTTTTTATTGCCTATCCTTCACTCACTCATGTTATCATTACTCGTGTACCAGCCCACATAACCGCCTTTTTTATTTTATGTAAATTATTGGATTTACACATTAAAGTCTTGTGATTTCAAAAAGGTGTTTTATATGAAGTGTAACCCTTGCACTTTAACAATGGTGTATGTGAAGTGGTTTAGGCTCATTCCTACAGTTGAAAAAATACTGCCAATTTTACATACAATGTTAATCACATAAGATGATTTTATGATCAATCTTTTCAAACTGAGGACAATTGAGGGACTCGTACAAAGGTCAAAACATTTACTGATGCCCAGGAAGGAAACAGGATGCATTAAGAGCAAAAGTAAATTTTGAACAGGATGATGATGTGTAAATTTTTCTTATTTTGGCTAAAGATCATATTTTTTTTCATTTAGTACTGCACTTCAGAAGTAAATACATACATGTTTACCAGAAGACAAAATAAGGACAATTTACACCGATCATCCATTTCAAAAAGTTTTGAATATTACTAAATGTTTTGACCTTTTGTAATTGTTAGGTATGATTCCCTTAATTGTCCTCAGTTTAAAAAAAAGATGGATTCAGTTATTGTTTGTCTTGTAGAGTATATAAACACATATTATGTGAATTACCTTGTTCAAAATAAAAAGCAATTTTCATGATCCCTCTTTTGTTAAAGTTATATTCTGCAACAGATTTGTAAACGTATGTGCACAACTGTATATGTGTGTGTGTGTGTGTGTGTGTGTGTGTGTGTGTGTGTATATATATATATATATATATATATATATATATATATATATATATATATAAACCAGTATAGATTTTATACACACATTCTTCCTAAATGTTGATCTTCTGCTTACGTTATTTTTTTCTATATAATGAGCTTCATTGTAAAGATATAATAATATAGCAGACAGATGTCGTAGAGTCTGAATCTGAAATGTGAATTATTTGATCAAGATATGTTCTGTACTGCCCTGAACTGTGTTTTCTGATTTTCACCTTCTGATGAGATTAAAAATAATTGCATTTTAATTTAATTTCTTCAACAAACCTGTATAAACGACTCTTCGTTACGCAACCTTATAATGCAAAGATTGCATTTTTTTTAAAATCAGATTGCAGAAATTAATTTCTCCTAGAATTAACAAACAAAATTTGACCTAAGAATTAACTAACGTTTGTTTTCGCGATCAGCTCTAAAGTAGACAGCGCCGTCCGGCGTGCGTCTGACGTCACCGCGTCTGGTCGCGTCCGCCAGCTGTCCGCTAGCGAGCGCCAGTCGGTTAGCCAGCCTTGAGCCTTCCCTTCTCATTTCATCTAACTATGGTCTGAAGAAGAAACTATGAATCTCCGAGGCGTTTTTCAAGATTTCAACCCTAGGTAAGAACTGTGTGTTTTTTAGCGAACGATGAAACCCAGCGCTTTGTTTTTAATGCGCTACCATTCACTCTGTTACCTTAACGTTAGCTGATAATGTTCACCGCGCAGGCCTTTTGTTTTTGTTTTCACGCAGTTTAGCGGCATTAAACAGTAAAGCGAGCGGATGGTTGTTCTGTGTCTCAGTCAGGCCCGTCTCGTGATCCTGACAGAAGTAGGCAAGTAGGTTTGACAGATGTGTCCAGCTCGTGTTCTGACAGCATGTGTGTGTGTGTGTGTGTGTGTTGTTGTTGTTGTTGTGGTCCTGCAGTAAGTTCCTGATCTACGCCTGTCTGCTGCTCTTCTCCGTGCTGCTGTCTCTGAGGCTGGATGGTGTCATCCAGTGGAGCTACTGGGCTGTGTTTGCGCCCATCTGGCTCTGGAAGCTCATGGTCATCATCGGGGCTTCTGTGGGTACCGGGGTTTGGGCACACAACCCACAGTACAGGTCAGACACAACTCTGTCCTGCTTATGATCAGATCACGAGTGTGTGGCTTGTAGGATTGAGTCTCTAATGAAGCTGCTTATTATTACTGTATCATATCTTATCTAATGCATGGATTGCAGAGGCCTTTAGATGATCAAAACTGCTGAAAAACCTTGACTGAAACACCTTGTAAGTGAAACACCTTTGGTAACAGTTTAGACTGGGGAACAGAATCACCTAGTTGCTTGTTAATATGCATATTACTAGAATATTGGCTGTTAATTAGTACCTATTATACTGCATGCATTAACCCTCCTGTTATGTGCAAATTGACCCTAAATATTTAAATACATCAATGCATTTTTCAAATTGACAATATATATATTTATGTAATTATTATTATTATTATTTTGTCCTCAGTTTCTGAAATCATCATCCAAATATTGCCCTAACACCTCACTCACAGTGTATCTTGTTGTCATTTTTCTTTAGACAGAGAATGAATGTCCCCACAAGGACAGTAAAACGAAACATGAAATGTTTGACATTGTGGAGACATTTAGTTGGTCCCTATGAGGAAAACAGCTTGGATTTTTGTGTGTGGAAATGTATAAATGAAAAAAATGCATGTCTATGGAAAGTCCTCATATAATATGGAAACCCAACAATAATAATTTTTTGATAGATGCTTGTAAAAATGTGTGCACAGTGTTTGTGAACACATCCTTGTAGATAATGGTATATGAAACTCTGTGAAGGACAAAAATTGGCCTTCATATGCTGTACGGCCAAGGCATAAATGATATTTACTTCTTCGATATTTTGTCTTGAGAGGCAATCTCTCATGAGAGAGATTCATCAGCAAAAGGTAAAACACTATAAAAAAAAATATTCTGCATATAATGTTATATTTTTTTCCACCAAAAAATAATATGTGGTGGGGTGAAAATGTACACAGGCATTTTTAAAACTTTGAAACACAAGATTTGCATGTTTATGAATTTGTATAATGCATTTAGCAAAGGTCAGAAAGTATATAATTATCATATTTTTTAGAGAAGTCAGAGTTGCTCTGTTGTCAATCTGACCCCAGACATTACATGAGGGTTTATGCTTTATTCTGCATGAATAATCTCTCAATTATAGTATTGCATTGCATTGCATTTAAATGTTTTGTACAGTAGACGAAGGTAAATACAGTAAAGGTCCCTGATATGCTATGTGTACACCGAATCAAAATGTGTAATGATTTGTTTAACGTTATCCAGCTATAGATGTAGTCTTTGTGAGAATGCCACATCATGTTGCATTTATGACTTAAAGGGATAGTTCACCCCAAAAAAAATAAAATTCTGTCATCATTTACTAACTCTCATGTTGTTTCAAACCTGTAAGAGATTCCAAAGAGTAGATAGTAGCCGTTGACTTCGTTTGTGTTCAGCTGAAGAAAAAAACTCATACAGGTTTGGAACAACATGACGGTGAGTAAATAACAACAGGATTTTCATTTTGGGGTGAGCTGTCTCTTTAAGGAAGTGTGATTTTGTGCTTCATGCAGTAAGTTGTTGTCTTCAGGGCTGAGGGTGAGACGTGTGTGGAGTTTAAGGCCATGCTGATCGCTGTGGGGATCCACCTGCTCCTGCTCACCTTCGAGGTGCTGGTGTGTGACCGTGTGCAGCGGGGCTCACACTTCTGGCTCCTGGTCTTCATGCCACTCTTCTTCGTCTCGCCTGTCTCGGTGGCGGCATGCGTGTGGGGATTCAGACACGACCGATCGCTCGAGGTATCAGCTGTGACAATTAATTAATATTTCAATGGCTGCACTGTGATCCTGAAATAGATCTAAAGATTCTGCTTCTAATTAAGACTGAAAATATTTATTGGTATGTAAACTGCTGTTACACTAAATGACATATTAGTGGATGTCTTCTGTAAATCATAGTAAAAATGCATTATAGTCATTATTTTTTTAAATGTTTAAATTTAAACCTCTATTAAACTTTTAGTTTTGATGCTTGAAAACCTTTTTATTAGTTTTTTGCATTTATATGAAAGTTTTATATAAAACAAAAATAATGACTTTTTTATTATAATTCTGTATTATAGTAAAGAAACAAAATATAAAATATTTTCACAATTTAAAAAAAAAAATTTTTTAACCTTAAAACAGTTATGGCTGCATAATATATCGAAATATTGCTAATGTATATATCGCAACGGCATGCAATATCTGAATCCTCTCAGATAGTCTGATGCAGTGCAGTGCAGTCAGTCTTAAAGAGATAGCAGTCTATAAATACGTGCTGCTGAATGTCACGAAAGTTAATCTAACAACAAAACACAGATATTAATCTAAAGTTAATTTCATACATTGAACACAATGCCATGTTATTTTACACTTAATTAAATTTCTGTACCTGAATACTACTGTTTATTTTATCCTTGTTAATTCTGTATTTTTTTTTTCTTTCTTTTCACTTGCCTTTTAATCATGTTTGAACTTTCTTAGGCTATAGTTTTTGCTCCGGTATATGAAGAAGTAATTAAAGTTTACTTTAAGTAAACAACGGAAAACCAAGTTACCTAAATTTCTTTCGTTGTGTGTTCACTTTGATGTTAAAATTACATTTTCAGATTTGTGACATTACTTTTTATGTAATGCTAAACACTGCTGGTCACTTTCAGAAGTTGTAGTGACTCTTTATTTTTTCCAAGAAAAAATGTGAAGCATAGATTGGTTATACAATTTTCTTTTTTAAATACTTTACAATATCGGTAACGCTTTAGTATAGGGTCCAATTCACACTAATAACTAGTTGCTTATTAGCATGTCTATTATTAACATATTGGCTGTTTATTAGTGCTTATAAAGTACATATAATGCATGACATCCATAATCCTACCCAATACCCTAAACTTAAAAACTACCTTATAAACCATTAATAAGCAGCAGATAAGGAGTTAATTGAGGCAAAAGTCATAGTTAATGGTTAGTTAATAGTGAGAATTGGACCCTAAAATAAAGTGTGACCCACATATCATTTTAACTGATTTTACACACTTTAAGCAATATCGCATTGCATATCAAATATTGCATTATTCAGCAAGGTATCGCATATTTCTGCAATATCGCACAGCTCTATGAACAATGTTTTCTTATTTCTTTCTTTTCGTTTTTTATTTTTTATTTTGTATGACCCACAGTGTCATTCACCCACATGATACCAATCATATCTCTCTAAGCTAAGAAAGAAATCAACCTGATTGTAAACTCTTACTCCGTGTTGTTTCATCAGCTGGAGATTCTGTGCTCTGTAAATATTCTTCAGTTCATCTTCATCGCTTTGAGACTGGATAAGATCATCAGCTGGCCGTGGTTGGTAAGGACGCCAGCTGCACTGATTCACTTCACCTGTAGTTCTGCTGTTATCATCTCTGTGTCTCGTTCTGAGAGTAAGAGCAGTGTGTGTGTGTGTGTGTTCCAGGTGGTGTGTGTGCCGCTGTGGATCCTCATGTCCTTCTTGTGTCTGGTGGTGCTGTATTACATTGTCTGGTCTGTGCTCTTCCTGCGGTCCATGGATGTCATCGCAGAGCAACGGCGAACACACATCACGATGGCCGTCAGCTGGATGACTATAGTGGTGCCCCTGCTTACTTTTGAGGTCTGATTCCAACAGCGTTCATTTTTTACTTGATTGTGTTTATGCATGAAGTAAGCTAAACCAGTCTAGAAACATATACAGAACTAGTGTTTAATAACTTTTTTATTCATGGATTTATTTTATTTTTTTGCACATCAGTAAATAAATCATTATATATATATATATATATATATATATATATATATATATATATATATATATATATATATATATATATATATATATATATATATATATATATATATATAATTCAAAACTTTGGGGTCAGTTTTGCTCACCGAGCTGGCATTTATTTAATTAAAAAATATAGTAAAAACAAAAAAAAATATAAGGGTTTAAAGTAACTGTTTTCTATTTGTATATATTTTAAGTTGTAATTTATTTCTGTGATGTGCAGTTGATTTTTCAGCATCATTCCTCCAGTCTTCAGTGTCACATGATCTTCAGAAATCAGTATAATATGATGATTTACTGCTCAAGACACATTTCTGATTATTATAAGTGTTGAAAATGTATTGTGACTGAAAATGAAAGCAGTTGTGCTGCTTATTTTTGTGGAAACCGTAATACATTTTTTGAATAATTAAAAATGCAAAAGAAAACTTGTGATCATTTTAATGCATCCTTAATGAATGCATTAATTTCTTAAAAAAAAAAAAAAAAGTATCACCACAATCACAGTCCATCTGATCAGAACTATTATGATTTTTACTTAGTTATTATTACATGACATCTGCTAGCAACTTATGATTATCTTACATACTGCTATTTTCTAGTGTTTTCACCATGAGCAAAGTGTCTGCCGTAGGCACAGTATTTCAAACTTTGATATATTACAAAACAGAAAAAATTAGATTTCAAATTAATTTTAGATTTCAGATTCAAATTTTGTAATAATGTTTAATGTAAGGTCATTAAATGACCTGCTAATGTCTAAAATGGCATTTGTATACCATATAGCAATCTCTTGTTGTGCAACAGGAGCAGTAGTAGCTCCACTTCACTAAATGTATTTCCATTATTTAAATATGGCTATAACACTCCTGAAACAGAAATTGAGAATGCTGTGTCTGCGTTAAAGTCACCAGTTTGGCTGCCCTGTAAATTTAGAAAATAAACAGCTTACAAGACTTAGAATACCAAGATTGTCGCTTCTCGAGATATTCATCAGGTAGCATCTCATTAGAAAGCATGCCTTGACACCAAAGGTCTCCATACGTTTATGATGCTTTTGGAAAATGCCACCCAGAGCAGCTACTGAGATCACAAATAGTGTCTAGTTTGAACTGTTTTCAATTCAACCACCTCTTTAATGCTTAATTATTTTTGAGGAAACTCCCAGCTCTGAAGTAGTTCCAGATCTGTCATTACTGTTGCAGTTCTCATCATTATAAATATTTTAGTTAAAGGTGCTGGATGTAGTGGTTGAACTATGTATTGCAGTCCTAATTCAAAATATTGGAGAGGCTTTTTTTCACCTGGCCCTTCTCCTCAGACTTGATTTCCAGATTGACGACACCAACGAGAACAAGCGCACTTGACGATGACTGAAATGAAATACGATGTGTTTTCTGCAAACTGGCAACCCGGGATGCTGAAATACATTTGGGTCAAACGGCATTGTGCCGGTCTCACAAACCAAAACAGAGAACGACATTCTGGGCTGAAACGCACATTTTCAAAGGAGAATAACTGAATGTAGCATTAGTTTTCATATTAACAAGTATGTTGCCTTCGCATATTTCTAAAATATCTGCAAACATATGGTGTTTATATGCTTAAGTAGAGTCAAAAACTTTAAATATATTCGTATGCAATGTGAGCTACGTGCAATGTACCAGTTTACCGGATACAGTTTACTCAGTAGTGTTTTGTTTATAATTGGTTAATACAATCAATATAATAATTGTTCGGAATCACAGTCGGATGGATGTTAACCTTCATTTTTAATGTTTTGGGTGAGCTATTCTTTGAAGAATGTGTTCGTTCCCTCATGCATCTGTTTTGTGAGCTCAGCGTTTATAGATACAGGGTTGACTTTCATCACTGTTTGTGTTCGTGTTGTTTTCAGATTCTTCTCGTTCACAAGCTGGACGGTCATTACAACTCCAACTACGTCCCGGTGTTTGTTCCTCTCTGGGTTTCTCTGGTGACTCTGATGGTGACCACGTTTGGCCAGAAAGGAGGCAATCACTGTACGTGATGTCCGTTAACTACACTAACATAAATAATTGTTTTCTATATTCATATACTTTAAAATATAATATGTTTCTGTGATGCAGAGCTTAATTTTCATCTGGCATTACTCCGGTCTTCAGTGTCATATGATCTTCAGAAATCATTAATATGCTGATTTATTATCTATGTTGAAAATATGCTGCTTAACCTGTTAACTGTCACCCGTCCACTCTGTGGGACGCCTACATTTACTTCACTCTATTTCAATTAAATCTAATCTAATCTTGACAAACTATATATCGTTGGAAAGGTCTAAGACTCCCAAATATATATTTTACCAGTGTTTTTTGCTAAAAATTATGTAGAAAAAGTAATCGATTAATTTATGACAAGAGTGCACCCTCAAAAATCTAAATTATAACTGGAGTTTTGACATTTGTTTAAAAAAGAAGACTTGTTTGTTGCCTTTTTCTTTATCACATTTTAGAAATTATCAGAAGTTATATATCGACTGAAAACGTAAACTCTCAAAATTCATCCTTTAAAACCCATTTTAAAATCAGACATTGCATTTCCATGTAAATGGTACAGTACATCAATATCATGTTACAAAATATTTTTATTCATGAATTATAAAAAATTAAGTTTGGATCGTGCACTACAAAGTTTTTTTAAATAAATGAATCCTTTTACTCCACAAGGATTGCTTAAATTGTTAAAAGTGATCAAAGTAAAGACTTGTATTGTTAGAAAAGAATTCTATTTTGAAAAGTTGTAACTTTTTAAACATCAAAGAGTCCTGAAGTATCACGGGTTCCAAAAATATATTAAACAGCACAACAGTCTCCATCACTGATAATAAATCAGAATATTATTATGATTTCTGAAGAATCATGTGACACTAAAGACCAGAGTTATGATGCTGAAAATACAGCTTTGATCACAGAAATAAATTATATTTAAAAGTAAACTAAAATAAAAAAAAAACTTTTTTTCTGTATTTTTGATCAAGTAAATGCAGCCTTGATGAGAACACCAGACTTTGTTAAAAAACTTCCCAAACTTTTGAACGACAACATATTGGTCTTCTTGCTACTCATTCATTATAATGGCTTGACGAGAAATGTTTCAAATAATTTTTATATAGAAATAATTAATCAAAACTGGATACCCTCCCAGTATAGTCTATAATGATTCATAACGCTCAGCTTTCTAAGAAATACATGCAGTGTTTGCTGCACTACTATTTTTCTTATTTGTAGTGATTTACACAAACCCTATACCTTAAGTGTCAAATTTTGCTGTGTAAGTCATCCCACAGATTTTGTTTCCCTCTAACCAATGATTAGAACAAACCATTTTGTCATTCACTACAGCAAAAATCATTTTTTTGCTTTAAATAGGGAAAGAAATCATGCAAAAAAAAGAAAAAAGACTCAGTATTGTATTTTTCCCTCTGTATCAGGGTGGTTCGGCATTCGCAAAGACTTCTGCCAGTTTCTTCTTGAACTCTTCCCCTTCCTGAGGGAATATGGCAACATATCGTATGACCTGCACCACGAGGACTCAGAGGTGTCCGAGGAATTACCCATCCACGAGGTGCCTAAAATCCCTCCCATGTTTCGTAAGAAGACGGGTGTGGTGATCACCCAAAGTCCTGGCAAATACTTTGTGCCGCCGCCCAAACTGTGCATCGACATGCCAGACTAACATTCAAAACTCTGTCCTCGTTCGGCTGTTCGTGAACAGTACAGCACTAAGCTCTGGGCTCTGCTTCAGGACGAACCATTTAAGAAGAAAAACACAATCCTACTACACTGATGCTTCTTCTCAAAGAAGAGCCGCTGTGTTTGAGCTTAGCTCCCAAACGTTTTTGTATACAATAGCCTTGTGTCTGTAAAATCCATAGATGGGACCTGTTGCCTTCTGGAGTGGAGCATTTGAACTTTTTTTTCCTGACAACTCCCTCAAAGGATTTGCCGAGAGACTGTCTAATCTGTAAATAAGCAAAGTGTTTTGTTTTGTACCAAGTGTGTGTTTGTCTGTATTTTAAATCCATGGCATTCGGTTACTCATTTGTCATTCTAAGATAAATATCTACCTTTGTTAACATTCGTTCTGAATCTGAAAGATATTTCTCCGTGGGAATACACGACAGTTCCTCATTTCCACTTTGATTTCAGGTATAAAAAGCTTTATTTACATGAAGCTGAAGTGGATTTATTAATTTCTGCTGCCGTATGTGACAGAGGCAAGCCAATGGAAACCATTCGAAGATTGATGATGTCAGTGCAGAGAGCTCTTTGCACTTTCACAATTTCACTCGAGTGTGATCGCAAGAGTGTCAAATATTCATCACGGTTAGTAGGCAAGCTTTATTGAAAATACAACCACTACCTGTATATTCCCTGTGTGTTGAGTTGATTGAGTTGGCCTCTTACAGCAACAGTTCTCAGTGTTCTTTTAATCCCCTTTTAATTGCTATTTAAGTGTTGACTGGTTGTAGTATGTAGCGTATCCTACACCCAAATCTGAAAACGTATTTTTATGTTGCATACTATCATCCGAGACGATATGAGATATTGTCCTCTTGTTCAATGGCTAGACAAATTCTTAATTCACTTTCTCAGCTGGTCTGAGTGTAAAGCTATAGAAATGTGGATGTGGACCAATGTTACGGTTTTATTCCCCACTGTACACAGTTGCCGCTCTCGACGTCCAGTGTGTCCATTCCTTTGTAAAGGCAAGACGTACCGTAGCTCTCGACAGTGCCTCACATTAAAATGTTATCATGCAAACGCTGTCTGAATCTTTCAATGTTTCAAATCCCTTTCTTTTCGGAGTTGTCCATTATCTTATATTTAATGCATATATTATTGTTTCCTTTTTGGGTGCTCGTAACTGATTCGGCCATCAGTCATGTGGCATTCAATTTATCTGTCATCGGTTATTCAATCTTTTCATTTTAAAATATATATATATATATATTAACAAGAGCTGGGTAGACCACAATGTCAGTCAGACTACTTTTGCATTACTTTTAGGAAAGCTAATAATTAATTAAATCATGAAAATGTTAAACTAAATCATCAATCAAAATTAAACACTAAAAATTTATCTCGTGGGTAAATATATTCGGTGAAAATTTTGTGAAATCACTTGAATTTAATATGTTTGAAAGACAGAAGTCTTCCAAAGATGGTGATGCTTAAATAAACCAACTGAAAATGTTCATAATTAGATTACAGCTAGTTTTTTTTTTTATTATATGCTTACATATTTACACAATAGCAATAAATTATTCATAATTTATTGATTCTCCTTAATTTTAATCTTTGAAATATTCTTTCCAAGATAGCCTACCACTATACATTCAGAAAGTCTCCAGTTTCACACAAAGTCAAGGATATAATTACACAGAAAGCTGAGAGGCCACACAGCATTTGACCGCTGGATTTACAAAAATAATTTCAGTTTTTAAAAGTGTTTTCTCAATATTTCAACACTGCATCAACTACTGATGAAACACTTTTTGTTAGTGGGTTATTTAACCATGTATCATTATAGCTTTGGAAGGCTTTTTTCACATGCAGTGCACAAATTCACGTTTTTCCACATGCAATGCAGGCATTCACTAATTATTTTGTCATCTGAACTTCTTTCACCTTATATATTGATTTTAAGAACCCCTGAGATTTAAAAATAACTATTGTAATTATTCAGTAACATATTTGCATGTTCACGGTTCTCTGATCATGTCGGTTAATGGTCACGTGACATGCAGGTAAACAAATAAAATACTTAACTTTTGTAGTATTTTGATTTATGTTTTTTTTTTAATGATTTATCTTAATTTTACATTTTTATTTATTATTTGCTTTTCATTAAACTCACGAATCCCCAGTTTGGGAAATATTTATAATATAATGCTAATATAATGTTTAATGTACGTCATGTTGTAAATCACAATGAACGTAACATTTTCTTTTATTTGCATTTTTATATCAATATGGTACAAAATCGTCCCATTTAAATCAATGTGACAAAATTAGATCAAAAGTAATTAGATTGGTTACTTTATTATCGCATGCTTACATATTATTTACACCATAGCAATAAATTATTCAAAGTTTATTGATTATCCGTAATTTTAATCTTAGAAATATTATTTTCTAAAAAAAAAAATGTATATCATTATAGTAGAAATTCGTCCCATTTAAATCAAAGTGATAAAGTTAGATCAAAAGAAGTAGTCTGATTACATTACCTAAAATGTAGTGTGACGGATTACGTTACTAACTATAGTTTTCATCATGCAGTCTGTAATCAGTAACGGACTATAATTTGTAAGTGAATCTACCCAGCTCTGCATATAAATACATATGAATATGAAAGCTGTAAGATGGAGAAGTGTGTGAGTGTGCGTGTGTGCGCGCGCGCGCGGTGAAGCTCCTTGCGTAAGTGACGCAAGCGTCTGCGCGCGACTCCACCCAACGACACAAAACAACTTCGCGAGCGCAGCGCGAGTCATGGTGTCAAAGAGGGTCTCCTGAAGAACAAACTGCGCGAACTTTCACCAAAAGCGACTAACAAGCTGCCGACGATCGTCTGGATCTCACATAAATTACAAAAAGTCCACTTTAAGAAGGAACTATGCTTACCGACTGTCGACTTTAAAGCTAGCAGAGCGCAGCTAGCTCAAGAGTTTGGCGCCGCGAACTTCACGAACAGTGTGGATACAGTGTAAACATAGTCATTTATATAATTTAATACAAAGTAGTGTGAGGAAAAGAACTCTTTAAGGATCTCTCCGAGAGTTTATTCGCTGTGTAGTTTGTCTGTGGACGGGTGGAGATGGCTCAGTCGCCGGTAGCTGTTCAAGTTCCTGGAATGCAGGTGAGTTAGAAAGGTAACGCCAGGCCATCACTGTTTTAATACAGTCTATGGGCCTTCATCATCATCCTCCTCATCATCATAGAGTGACCGCATTCAGCACGAGACACGCAGATCAAACGTATCCTCCTGAGAACCAACAAAAAAAGTTTTGTGAATGTTGTTTTTTGACGTCATTAACGTTACATTGGTTGGAGCTTAAGAAACAAGGGAGGGATAAACATTATTAATTTATTCTATGTTCTTTGCGTTAAGTTATTCTAAAAAAAAATAAAAAAAAATTAAAAGGTATGTGTTGGCAAAAACCATGCTTTATTTTCTCATTCACCAATCAGTTTTTAGGTTTCAGCGTATTTTTAACCAAACAGCTGTGTAAAGAAAGATAAAACAGCATAATTTGATATAACGTTACTACTTACTTTACCAGTTTAAGGACATTTCACGCACATACTGCTAAGTGTATTATAGACTATACATTGGAGCTAATTTGCATATTAAAATGTTCTTGAGGCAAACCATAATGAGTAATAACTTGGCAACATTTTCATAAGAATGTCTCGTATTTCATAGTAACATTGATCTATAATTTATTGTTAAATGCCTGATTAACAGCTGTTTGTCCTCTACAGAAGATATTAGGTCTGCACGATTATGACAGAAATCATAATTGTCGATTATTCCCTTGAAATTGTAATTGCGATTATTAAATACGATTATCACAATTTACACTAAATTATGTTCATACCATTTTTGATGCATGCTGTAAACAAGCTGAAAACTTTTAGTTCTTTTCTATAGTGTTAAACCTCAAATGTCAACTATACATCAGATTGGTTTCTTCTTTAAATTATAAAAAAGTAAAAATAAGAATGGCATTATAATGTTATACTAAAATTAAAATAATGGGGAAAACCCTTTGTGATAAAAACACATCTTAAGTGTGCAGAACAACGTATGTGGCTTTGAACGATTAATTGCCGCTTTGAACGATTACATAAATGGCATCCATAATTGTAATCACGATTAGTAATTTGATTAATTGTGCAGTCCTAGAAGACTATGAAAATTAAGACCTTGTTTCGTAACAAGTCATATTTCGATTTGAAACCCCATAACATTTTTCTGAGATGTTTAATTATGACAAACGATGATTAGAAAATTAGCCAGAATTAAATGATAATTACAAAACACGATCATATTTCCCTAAGAGTGCTAAATTTGAACATTCTGTCAGTATCAGTTATATTTAAAGACCAAAAAGAGGGAGTGTTGTGATCAAACCTACAAAAATTTGATGTCTCTGAAAAGCCCTGAATCCATCCAGACTAGAAACTGATGCATGAAGGGTCTCAGAGAAACTCACTAAAATATAATAAAATATAAAAGTCTGTCTGGGTCCCAGGAGGATATTGCATCTGTACATTCACTTCTGTCTGATCGTCAACAATTTGTGTGTGTTTTAAATTAATCCTAATATAAACGCTAACAAAACAAAAAAAAGCACCATCTAGTTTTTTTTTTTTTCACAGTTTTTGTGCATTTACCACTCTATTCTTTTCAATTCCTTAAAGTGCCGTTGAATGTGGTAATTATCTAGTACCATGGTTAATGTCATAGTATCGTGGTATTTTTTGACATTAATTGACACTAATATGCAGTTCACAGTATACTGGACATTTGAATTTGAGCAGATGAAATCTGATGTCATTCTGACAATGTGACAGGATTGCTAAATAAAACAACACAGGTCCTAATGTAGTTACTACTAGAACCTGAAGGATTTATTGTTTTGCCGATTTTATCAGCAGATATGAGCCTATCGCAGATATATCTGTATTGGCACATATGCCTTCCAATGTGTCACCAATATGTTTTTTTTTACTTAACACAAAACATAGATAAAATGCTTGTTAATGGTGTAATTACATAGTTGTGCTCCATTGTCTGCTACTGAAAATTTGAATGGCTATAATTCTGTAACAAATTTGGTGGAGATCTGGCGCCGCATTCACGAGATAATGACACTAGCCAACCCTTTCACTTCAGTAAAAAGGTCTCCTGTTCAATCAGAACATCCCCGCTCTGCACATTTTATATGTTTCTCTCATCACTTCAGAGTTTGTATTGGACTTCACAGGATATTCTGCCATGTTTCCAGCTCGAATGGAATGAACATGTTACATTCAAAGGCCATTAAAGTGCAAAAGGTGTGAATTTAAATAGTATTTATTTACAGATGTAGGTTATATAATGTAACACTTCTCTAGTAAGTAATTAATGTTCTAAAGTGGAAAAACTTGAATAAAGCTGAATGGAATAATGACGGACTCATTCTGGATAATAAAGTGGATTGTTAAATTGTGAAAGACCCTGCCTCCATTACATATTTGTCACGTCATTATACGCGTTTCATCACCACTGCATTCTATATTTAGTACCAGTCTAAATTTTGGACACAAACATTTGACTGGTATTGTATACACACAAAGAATATCAGCCGATATATCGATATCAGCCATTCATTTTACTCCTTATTATCGGTATCGGCATCTGCCCTTAAAAAACCCTTATCAGTCGGGCTCTAGTTACTACTACATGAAGAATATTAAAAGGATTGGTGACTCATGTTTAATAGCATTATGTTTTTATGTTAATTATGGGAACATTATATGCTTCAGAAATGAGTAATACCACCTAACAACATGCGCCTAAAATGTAACTATTTGCCTGAACAGTTTTTCTGGTATATTTGGAATTAGGACAATAAGGAGCATCTTAATTGAGTATTTTTCATATCTATATATATGACTGAATGTATGGCTTGGCTTAGTCACTATGAGTTGATTTTTGGTCCAGATCCGTCTATAATTGGTCTTGTACTCCTGGTCTGATCTAATGATGATGTTTTTGTATAAGGTGCCGTCTCCTAAAGTTGGGCTAGTACTCTAGCACTCTCTTAATAAACGCATGAGCCTGCTTCTGCCGCCCGTGATCTAGAACAGTGGTGTACTCCTTGTGTGACAGCCTTCCTTGCAGCACAGGAAGTGTGAATGTGGTTCCATGTTGTGGCCGCTGTCTCTACTTCATATTTAATAGATGCTTGGAATCAGAAACTGTATTTGGTTTGGCAGCGCATTAGTACTTCACCACTCTTCCTTTTTTTTGATCGCAGATGGAGGTCAGAAAGGTCACTGATCCAGACCGCCATAACTAAGCATATGCTCCTTCCTGGAATAACACACACACACACACACACGCACGCATATGTTGACTTCTCTGCTATGACAACTGGATGGTATTGTTAATCATTAGGCACAGCAGATGGGTAACTTTGCTCATTAATGTAACACTTGTGATGCCTGTTTAATGTTTATTTTGTGAGTCTGTCTGGGGTTTAAAGTGCAGTCTCGTCCTTCTAAATAGACGAAGCTATTGTCCATTCATAGGAGTGTAGAAGTGACGTGTTCTAGCTCCAGAAGCATGAAGGAGTGTCGTCTCAGGTGTAGTGTCTGGGTGTGGCCTGCAAGGAAGTGTTTCGCGCACTGGTTTACCGTAGTTAGCACCTGAGTCAGGTTCAGGGAAAGGGTAGCAGTCTGCAGGAACATGATGAAAGCTTGTTGTGTCATGAAGCTCGTGCCCACAGCCCCTGAGGAGCTCATCTTTGTTGCCAGTTCATGTGTTTGTATAATGGAGGAAATGATAAATCTTGTGGGGCACGTACACACCCTCTTTGCCAGCTTGTTAACATGTGGATAGCCTTAGTCATTAGCGTACCGGTCTGTGCACAGTGGTTTATCAGAAGGAAGCAGACGGTGGAGCGGGGTATAGCTCATCACTGCTGCTCCACTGGATCTAGAGCACTTCAGAGATGCCTAAAGACCAGATACTCTACTGTTTTTTTTCTTTCTTTCTCCAGTCTAATTGGAAATTAAATCTAACAATAAAAGCCAAGTTCATTGTCTAAGTTAAATATATTTCCCCCAAAAACTGCTCATTATGTATATTGAAAACATAAAAGTCCTAATGTCAATTTCCAAAGACTTGACAGACCTACTATATCACAAATTTGATAATTTCTAAGTAGTCTCGATCATTAAATGTCAAGTCACATTTATTTATATTGTGCTTTATACAATACATATTGTTTCAGAGCAACCTCACATCGATAAACAGATAAAACTACATCAGTTATGAAACAACTTCAAATGTAGCTGTAAAGTCGTTTCACAGAAGACAATTGTGCCATTATTTAGCTCAAGTTCATTCAGTATTGATTCAGTTCAAGGATGACTGTCACTGTTGCACTTCAGCTCAAGTTTTGTTCTCATCTGATAGCATCAGTGCAGCTGAATCCATAATATTACTGAATATTAAAGGTCTTTTAAAACCTACATTGCAAATAAATCAGCTTTATACACAAGTAAATATTAAAAATGTTCATTAAGATCTTTCCACCTTGTGTTGTCCACACAAATTTTGGTGCTTGTTTTGTTTCTGTCTTATGGCTACAGGCGTTTCTTCTGGTCTCCGCTGGTAAAACATGATAGTGAGTGTATCCAATGACTGATTTAACAGCATTAATTCTGATGCTTTATTATTTTTGTGCAGTGTCAGTTTTTTTTAATCTATCATTTACATATACAAATTTCTGTTATCCAGCACAACCACACTATTATAATTGCATCATTTCAAATAAATTGGCCTTTTTTTCAGCAGAAGCACAAAACAGGCGAAAGTGAGTATTTGCTCCATGGGTGCTAAATAGTAGAAATTTAAAAACTGTAAAACTTTGAAGGCTCACAAACGATGATCCATTATTGTATTCTTAATTGAAACAAAAAATATTTTAATGGGTTAAAATGGGACATTTTTGTTCTTGAGTGCATTTTTTGCATATTTTTTATTTATGAAATGTTGATAACTATTTAAATTCCCAAAAAAATCTTATGTAAAAGCACACCACTTATTTATTTTAATATGCAAAATCTTAAGTTAACACCAAACAACAGAATGCATCTTTACATTTAATATTTTGTCTATTTTTAATCTACCGGTATATGTTTGCCATTGTTATTTCTGTAAAAAAAATTAAGTTGTTTTTTAGATAAGTGTTATAAGTTTTTCATCACAAGTTTGACATTTCAAGCCCTGTTTCTTGAAAGTGCCCTTGAACATATGTAGAAAAACAGCTCAGAATTGTTGAAGAGAATAGATCCCTCCCCAACTCCTGTAAATAACCATATTTTGATTTCATGCAGACTTTTCATATGGTCTTTAAAGCTAATAAACTGACTAAACTCAACAACAAAACTTTAAATGTTTTAAAAGATTAACTGTAGAACCGCTTTTGTGCCTCTTATATTTTAATCAGTATTGCACACAGTGAAATGACTATCTGCAATAGGTAACTGATACCAGTTAAACAGCTGCATATATTGATTTGTAGAGCTCCCCTCCCAAAGGTTTCTTGGAATTTTATTGATTATCCTGATATGGCATTGGTATTCTCTCTGCTATAAACACTTATGAACTGTTTGTCTTTGGTTCCATTGAACCTTTTATAAAACTGGAGGAATATAATCAAGCAGCTGCATATGTTTTTGGTGCACTGAAACACGTGGTTTATAGAAGGAAAGCGAGAGGTCTTTTCTGAAATCTGTTTCTACAGAAAATCTACAGTGTTGAATATGAGAGATTCCATTCTGTAAACTTACATTCCAAATACATCATTACAGCAAAATTACCAGAGCTATGTCGTTAACTAGTAAAACTGTCCAATCTAGTCAACTCTAACTCTGTGTAACTTCTGTATTCCAGAACAGCCGAACAGACCCTGAAGAGTTGTTCACTAAACTAGAGCGGATCGGGAAGGGCTCGTTCGGTGAGGTGTTCAAAGGCATCGACCGCCGCACTCAGAACGTTGTGGCCATCAAGACCATCGATCTCGAAGAGGCAGAAGATGAGATCGAAGACATCCAGCAGGAGATCACCGTTCTCAGCCAGTGCGATAGTCCTCATGTCACCAAATACTATGGCTCTTACCTAAAGGTATGGATTGACATTGGCGGTTTCACACTTTAGCTGTAGCACATGCTAGTAGTGTTGTCACAATAGCAACATTTCAGCAGTAGATGCCAATACTAGTAAATTTGGGTTCTCTCTGTATTGCAGAAACTACTGGAACTCTATCTGAGACTATTTATTATTTAAATGAATTTAGTGTGTTAATTATTAATGATAAAGTCCATAAACCCATTGAAGGATACACTCACAGCGCTTTTCCCAGATGTCACACCAGAATAGTTTTCAGAACTAAAATTTTATAATTTCAGACATTTTTATATTGTTATAGGTAAGCACCGGTTCTCTGTTCCCTAGTTTTTTGAGACATGAGTAGCGTATTATTATCATGGCACCATAGTGCTGTGCATTGTGTGTAACATGGTGGCCTTTGGATGAAAATGACTACAAAAGATGGCTGAGGATATATTTTAATGGGAGTTCGGAAGCAGTTTGTAAAGATTGGATGCCATTGGTGACTCATGGCCAAACCCTTTGTGCTATGTCACTATACCTGTATTTCTGGAAGGCATCCAGACAGAATATAATGTCTGGCCACTTTGTGTGTCTGTGTGCATTGATGGTCAGTGTTTGTTCCAACAAATGATGAAAAGGCTGCATCAAGTATACGGTTAAAAAAAGAACAGCGGCGTTGTGTATAAAGAAAATGTGCAGATTTTATAAAGTTGTGCATATGGACATGAAGTAGATTTATATGTTGCATATACCATTTTCAGGTTTATAATGTATGTTGGAACCTGTGTGCAATTCCCTTTATAAATCCCAGTCAGTAAAAAAAATGTGTATACTTTGTGCACAGGCTTTCCTCCTCATCCCCAAAATAACAATATTTGCACTTGCTCTGCCAACTTTCAGTATGCAATACCTTATATGCATATGATTTCCATATGCGTAGTTCCATCCATGTGATACTGCTACTTAAACAGAACAAGACACTGAAAATATGAGTTAACGAGCCCCTCGGTGTGTGTTATTATACTGTTTATGTTGCTAAGCCATTTTCAGTACTGGTGAACTTGCACTTGGCACATCTTTAAGAAATTCCCATTATGTGCGAGGAAAAATGCAAAATTTGTGATGTGTTTTATTTTATTTTTTTACTGGCTTTTGACCTATGTAATAAAGTTGTTACAATGCATACCAGTGTCTTAAATTGCTGGGGTGTATTTGTAGCAAAATGGGTCAAAATGATTAATTTTTCTTTTATGCCAAAAATCATTAGGATATTGAATAAAGATCATGTTCCATGAAGATATTTTGTAAATTTCCTTCCGTAAATATATCAAAACTTTATTTTGATTAGTAATATACATTGCTAAGAATTCATTTGGACAACTTTAAAGGTGATTTTCTCAACATTTAGATTTTTTTGCCCCCTCAGATTCCAGATTTTCAAATAGTTGCCAAATATTGTCCTCCTTACAAACCACACATCAACGGAAAGATTATTTATTCAGCTTTCAGGTTATGTATGAAATCTAAATTTTGACAAAAATTGACACTTTAGGCTGGTTTTGTGGATCTTTCAATAACTCAAAAAAAAACTACTAGCCTAACTAATATAAATTTTTAAAATAAAAATGTAAAAAAAAAGTAAACAGTGAGTAATTAGAACAAATAAACAAAGCAATAGCACAAATAAATACAACAGAACAAAAGATACAAAACATTTTGACTAAGCACCCAAACAATGGCCTGTCATATTGCAAGGCATTAAAACGGCCAATACAGCACCGTTAAGAGGAGGCCGATGTTTACTAAACTGGGGACTAGCTTTGACCCTTGCTGCCGATTTCTGATGTTCATTGAAGTTTTCTGTGTTTTTATCCCACTTCAATTGAAATGTGTCTGTTTTGAATTGTGGTTACCAAAGGCAAGACACGTGTAAAAAAAAAAAAAAATGGGACTATATTGTCTTTCTATCATCCTTTAAAGGAAATGAAATTACTGGTAGATATAAATATAATCTGTCCACACAAAATGACATGAATGTACAAGTGAACTCAGAATGTGTAACTGCTGTTACGGTTGCTCTCGTTCCATAACAATGTGCTAAAACACAGGCAACTAAACACAAAGAATTCACAACATTGTATTACAGTAGAGATCTCATGATAATGTTATGTGTATGACGCTGAACTTCTTTTTATAGCCATGATGAGCAACTAATTTAAGACTATTTACCAGAAATATGACAAAAATAACTGCTGGATTATTAATGTATCTGTGTTTTTTTTGTTTTTTTTTACAGGAACATTTAAATGAAATGTGATTGTTTCAGATAATCCAATCATAAGGCATTGCCCGTAATTGAATTGCTTTTATAGTGGATTAATTACCTCAATCAGACTGCATCCTATATGAGATTAATCAGATACATACACAACAAAAACAGTAATCTATTGCTACATTCTAAACTTTTAATTACAATAGTTTTCTCTATAGAATGTGATGTATGGGAAAGTAACCATCTGAAATACCACCATGGAATTTTTCATCCTTTACTCGCCTGACAAAAAAATACAAAAGATAATCTGAAGGATGTTACAACAGAAGTTTTGTACATAATTATGAAAGTCATTTCGACCTAGTACATTAATGCCCTAAAAAGTAGATAAAGTTTAAGTGAAAATCCTCTAAACTGGTGTATTTTTAAGTCTTGGGAATTCACTCTCAAATCAAATATGATCAAATATCAAAATATGAATACAGATTTTTTTTTTTTTTTTTTTTTTTTTAATGTCTTGTAACATTCTGAGGTTTGAGGTTAGCCAGTGTTTTCAGGTTTTGCTGATGTAGTCTTATTTGGCTCACTTTTTATTTTTAGAATATGGACAGAAACGACGGATAGATTCTTCAAATCTGTTTTTTACAGAAGAAAGAAATCCATACAAGTTTAGAATTATATGAGGGTTAAAGAATATTAATTTTGTGGAGGGGTAAACTTTAACCTTATGTTTGTATTGGGGGGGGGGGGGCATTTCTTGGCCAGTGGTCTCATCCAAATTGAAGACTGTGAACAAAAACAAAAAAGAAATGAAGGCATAAATATAGGCTATGCTGTACATTGTGCATGAGAAAGTTTTCAAATAAACATACATTATAATAAAGAAAAATTTTGAAACAACAAATAAAAAAAAAAAAATAAGAAAAATAAAAGCACAAACTGAGTTAACTGCTTAATTGTTCTGCTGGTGCACTCTCATTCACTCCTCTGACGTGTCATAATCCCATTATAGTTACTTATCTCATAAAAATGTGATTATTCATCAAGTATCATGCTAGCCAGTGTTTCCTGTTTCAACAACAAGTCAGACGCATCAGCGCATCAGAGTTATTGCACAATTGGTCACAATTGATATTTTTCAGTGCTTTCCTACCTCTGAGTTCAGATCTAAATGTCTTGTTTTTCTCCTCTAGGGTAGTAAACTCTGGATCATAATGGAGTATCTGGGCGGAGGTTCAGCTCTGGATCTGGTAAGTCCTTTGACTTTACATGTGAGCCTCCACAGCTACAGAATGCAGCTGATCATGTGCCCAACACCTTCAACCTGTTTTGTGTTCATGTGCAGCTGAGAGCCGGACCCTTTGATGAATACCAGATAGCCACCATGCTGAAGGAGATTTTGAAAGGCTTGGACTACCTGCACTGTGAGAAGAAAATCCACAGGGACATAAAAGGTGTGTACGCAATGCTTGGTTGAGTGGGTGTGACGTTTGTTTTTCCACTTGTGTGAACTATATGCAGGGTGAGGTAGATTTCCAGCTGGTTGGTCTGAAAATAGCTGCTCAGATTGGTGTTGTCTTCAATAGTTTTGTGTTCTTAATATTATTAATTATTTTATTTGTTTATTTTAAAAAGGGTGGGGCTCAACCCTAAACTTGGGAAAAACCCTGAATGAAGTGTCACATATTAAAAAAATATATATATTAAGCATCAATGTTTCCAACATTGCTTATAAATCAGCATAGAATGATTTCTGAAGATCATGTGACGCTGAAGACTGGAGTAATGATGCAAAAAAAATTCAGCTTTGCATCCCAGGAATAAACAGAGCTGCCAACATGTACGCATTTTGCATAGCGGCTATTCATTTTGACCTCAAAGTACGCTGGTACTATTTGTCACTCTAAACTACAAAAAAATCTAGTGACAAATCTGTCCATGCGCAGTATTCAAAACAAGATGAAGAGTTAATCAGCGTTATATTTCTCTCCTAGTAGCCTGTAGCTTATATTCAGTTCAAACAGAAAGGCTGTGTGTGAGGCTGACAGAGACACGCTGTTTAATGTGTTTTCCTTAGTTGTAAAAGTAATAGACATTTGAAATATATCAGTCTGTGTGTAATGAATTAATATAATATACAAGTTTCACTTTTTGAATGGAATTAGTGAATTAAATGATGATATCCTAA
Source organism: Carassius auratus (assembly GCF_003368295.1). Classification (NCBI taxonomy): domain Eukaryota; kingdom Metazoa; phylum Chordata; class Actinopteri; order Cypriniformes; family Cyprinidae; genus Carassius; species Carassius auratus. The sequence continues at coordinate 4,621,404 of NC_039288.1, read as the reverse complement.
TTATATGACAAGCACCTGTATATATTGATGATTATCAAACACAATTATTTATTGCACTTTCACATAAACCCAAATCAAGAGATCATCAGTTCAAGTTTTGCATGGCTTGCTCTCAGATTTATTTATACTGAGCTGAATATCTTCAGAGATCACTGAACTCTTACATGTTTGCCAGTGTTTTAATGTGTTTTTCAAATGTAGAGAGAGCAGTTTGAAATGAAGTAATATTGCAATATATAACACAAATAGTAAAAAAAAACACATGCAGCACTATATATAAGACTTAATACTAAAAGATTATATACAAGATGTGACTGACATCAGTGAATGTGTGAAAAAAGACGTTTACTTCTAAGCAGAATATGTAAAAGGCATGTTTTGATGTGATTTCAATCAAAAGGAGCCCAAAACAACATAACAAGGTGCAAAGATGTTGAAGAAATGTCTTTGACTGCATGACTCCCCACATGATCTCTTTAATGTTTTTCCTGTTCCCATTATGAAAACATTAAATACACTGTAAAATGGAAATTCATCAGTTTTTGATCATTAGAGTAAAATTAAAGCTGCCGTGTCTGTTGGTCTCCCTCGTCTCTTATTTTTACACTGTTTCAGCTGCCAACGTGTTGTTGTCTGAGTCTGGAGAGGTGAAGCTGGCAGACTTCGGTGTGGCGGGACAGCTGACAGACACACAGATCAAGAGAGAGACGTTTGTAGGGACGCCGTTCTGGATGGCTCCCGAGGTCATCCAGCAGTCCGCCTACGACTCGAAGGTACGTCCCTCTGAATCCACTCACGTTTCCAGAATCACACTGTTGATTTCTTTGTAGAGCAGGCTGAAGCTAGACTTCGTTGTAATGCAAACTGTTAATTAGGAAGAAACAGCATGAACATGCTGCAGTTATTAAAGGCTAAGCTGTTACGTGTAAACACGTGTATCTCTGTATATAAACACATCAGTCACACTTTAGTTTGGGAACCTGTCCTTAACTAACTATTAACTACAACTTTTGCCTCAATAAACTCCTAATTGGCTGCATATTAATAATAAGTTAGTTGTTAAGGTTAGGTATGGGGTGGATTAAATTATCTTAAATATTTGACCTGTGCAGGTACATTTTGGTCGAATTTGAGGTTTTCACCAAAATGCGTTCATTAAGCCCTCATCTAACGATCCCAATCCTCCAAAGAGTACTTAAAGGGATACTCCATCCCAAAATGAAAATTTTGTCATTTATTATTATCCTGTAAAAGCTTTGTTCGTGTTCGGAACACAGTTTAAGATATTTTGGATGAAAACCTGGAGCCTTATGACTGTCCCATAGACTGCCAAGTAACTTGCAGTGTCAAGGTCCAGAAAAGTATGAAAGGCATCGTCATAATCCATCTGCCATCAGTGGTTCAACCATAATGTTATGAAGCAAGCAGCGTACACTCTTCTGTGTCAGCTCATATTCTCCAGAATGGCACTACAGAGATGTGGAGAGACACAGAAGAGACAAATTGTTGAATAAAGTCATTATTTTTTTGTTGTTGTTTTTGTTTTTCCATGTACAAAAAGTATTCTCGTTGCTTCATAACGTTACAGTTGAAGCACTGATGGCAGATGGACTATTCTGACGACGTCTTTCATACTTTTCTGGACCATGACAGTGTAAGCACAGGTTCGGTAGAGTTGTAAAACACAGCAGCTTTGTGAATAATCATAACAAATTCTCGATGGCATGAGTCTGAACCAGTGAAATGTGATGTTCAAAACCATGCTGATGTGCATAAAGACCCGTCTCCCAAACAGAGATACATTCATATAAACCTCCATTCAGCTAATTTTTCTTCCAATATTTTGCACGTCGTGAACAGTGCGTTTACTCTGCCTGCTACAGTATTTTTCCTCTTTATGTCAGTCTTCAGCATCTCTGGACTCTGTTAACAGCCTTTTACACACTTTGTAATATTTCCACACAAATTACATTCATGGAAAATGATTGCAGTGCAGTTTGTATGCGTTTAAAAGATCAGCCTGAATTTACACAGATTCAGCCAATCACCGATCACAAGATTTAGATGAATATCAGCCAACAAAGACTGGAGGCTGTTCGATTAGTGTCCCACCTGTATGCATTTCTTTGTTCTGTTAAACATAGAAGATATTTTGAGGAATGCTGGTAACTTTTTGGTCCCCATTTGACTTCCATAGTAATTTTTTCCATGCTATGGAAGTCAATGGTTTGTTTACTAACATTCTTCAAAATATATTTGTGTGTAAGGGGAAAGAAACTTACACAGGATTGGGACAGTTTAAGAGAGTGAGTAAATAACAGGATACACATTTTAGAGGGAACTATCCCTTTAAATGCTGATTTTGATCCTTCAACACTAAACAAATGTCTTGCTCTTTTTTTGGTTTATTCTCAAAATAATTGTATCACGGCAAACTCAAAATGCGTTCAGCTTTGTGAAGTTGTTTGTTTTGCTCTCAGGCTGATATTTGGTCTCTTGGGATCACTGCCATTGAGTTGGCCAAAGGCGAGCCCCCGAACTCAGACATGCACCCCATGAGAGTGCTCTTCCACATCCCCAAGAACACACCGCCCACCCTCAACGGAGACTTCTCCAAGACTTTCAAAGAGTTTGTGGACTCCTGTCTCAACAAAGACCCTGGATTTGTAAGACCCACAGTTTGCAAGCATTCCTTACTCATATGTGTGTTGCACTTAGACTGGAGTTATCACAAGAGCTTTGATATATGGGGACCAAAAGGCCCTGTATGAGCTTATTTACACAGTTATGCAGCAAGTGTGGAAATAAATTGAAAGTGGAAAATGTATATTATAATGTGCATTAAGTGTAGTTTGCTTTCTATGTGTGAATGGCACGTGCTCTGTTGGTATAATACTGTCAGTGAGTGCCACATCTGAGTGACGAGTATTTAATGCTGTGCTATTTTGAGGCATGAGTAACACTACTATTAGTGCACCACTATACTCTGCAGCTCTAACTGATGTGTTTGTAAAGTCATAAAGGTAATACAATTCCACTATTTAATTTTCTTAGAGACCAACAGCAAAGGAACTCCTGAAGCACAAATTTATCCTTAAACATGCCAAGAAGACATCCTACCTCACCGAGCTCATTGACCGGCTGAAGCGCTGGAAAGCCGAGGGTCACAGCGATGGAGAATCAAGTTCTGACTCTGACTCGTAAGCATGCGGCCAGCACACAAATGCATTAACCCTAAATTATCATTCACCGAGGCTTGGGTTGACAAATCAGTATACATTTCAGGAGAAACCTTTCCATTGCACCAGTTTGCTTTTTTGGAAACAAAACACACACTGCTTTCTAAAAAGTGTTCTGTCTTTAACCATCTTGAGTTTACATTTATGGGGCTAATTCATAGCAATTTTACTGTGGAATACAAAAGGCAGATGTTGATGAACGTTAATGCAGCACCCTTTACATACAGGGAAAGCATACAGTTTCCAAGTTAGTGATGCCCATGTGACAGACTGGCATTTAAAGAGTTCTTGGCTGAAAATGTTCTCCTCTGCAATTAACACTTCAGAAAATAAATTAGTCCCCCCCCCCCTCCCACTTAAATTATTTCAGTAATCACCTTGTATTTGAATTCTGAAGAATATTTTAATTAGGGGAAAAATCACTGAACAGCAGTTTAAAAAACAAAACAAAAAAAACAACCGTCCACAAGAGGGCGCAATGAATAAATCTAACCCAAAAATGAACCATGGTATGTTGCATTTTGCTTAAAATCAAACTGCATATGCTTTCAGGAACATTTCAGTCATTTTAGACAGTTTTTTTCACACTTGGTACCTTAACGCTTTTATTAAATATATTTTTTTTGTGATACTATGCAATATGTATATATGCAATATGTTTTTTTTTTTTCGGATTTCCTGTCTGTCATTTTTTTACAGTGATTGTAACAAGTGTTACTTTTTATTATTCAACCCTTTTACACACACAAATCGTGCAAAATAAAAAGAAATCTGTAAAATAACAAAAAAAAATTGTGAAAAGTGACCAAGGAGAAGCAGAGGGTTAAAAAGTCTCTTTCTCGTGTGCATTTTAAATTGCTCAAACTTCCCATACACCGCGAGTTGAAAATCTCAATGCACTCTTCATGTGTGTCTAACAGCGAGCCCAGCAGTAAGGACAACGACTCGTCTCCTGAGTGGTCCTTCACCACTGTCCGTAAGAAGAAGACGGATAAAAAGCAGCCCAATGGGATGGTGAGTTCTGAATGCTGATTTGGATGCTCAGTGTTCGTACCTGAATATTGACAGCAAGTGTGCGTGTTTGATCTCCTCCCATCAGGTTGAAGAACAGCAGAAGAAGTCGAGCAGTTTAACCACCGTCATGGCTCCTGTTTTTTCAGAGGTAGGGGAGCTAGTCTTCTGACATGCTTCTGTTTAGTTATGTAGTTGCAAAAACCAAAGTGGGGTTGACTGTGAGCTTTTTGTTGTAGCTGAAATCACAGCACAGAGACGATGACAAGACGAGAGGAGTTCTGGAGCAGCTGGAGAAGAGCCTGCATGTAGCTGAGGACATCTGTCCCGGTGTCACCGACAGGATGATCAGCCAAATCCTGGAGAGGGTGCAGAGGTCAGACACACTACTGACATGTTTCTGATAGCAGGCTAACGCTTTCATTTAAGACCGTCTGAATGCAGTTTACAAACTTTTGGAAATTGTGTAATCATCCTTACAATTTTCTAGAAGTGAACAGTAAAAGTAGCAGTCGACTGATACATCCTTAAAGCCAATATTATCGGTTGATATTTGGGATTGTTCTTCAAGAACACCTTTCTGTTAAGCATGTGTTATTCCACCATTAATGCAAGTAGAGACGATAGTTGTATTGATGAAGATCTCTAAAAGAAATAGTTCACCTAAAATGTTTCTTCATCAAATTTAGAGAAATTTAGCATTGCATCACTTGTTCAGAAGTGGATCCTCTGCAGTGAATGGGTGCCGTCAGAAAGAGAGTCCAAACAGCAGATTTTAACTCCATGAGTTAAAATCTGGAGAAGACGAAAGAAACAAATCCATCGAGTTTTAACTTTTCACCATTGTTTCTTTCCAGAATGCGAGTCCTCTATCCATAATAATGCTTCCTTAATGACAAAAGGTCATGTCGTCTGAATCAGGAGAGAAATATGCACAGATCAAAAACACTTATTAAAAAAAACATGAGTGGATTTTGATGTGAGAGACGAGAGGGGATGGACCTTTTCACCGGAGGAAGTGTCATTGTGGATTATTTTAGCCAGAAGCAACTGTCTGAATTAAAAAATGTCTTAACGGATTTATATCTTACATACACACATCTTTTGACTGCACAAGATGTTAACTGATGGACTGGAGTGGTTTGGATTATGTTTTTATCAACTGTTTGGACTCTCATTCTGACGGCACCCATTCACTGCAGAGGATCCATTTTGGCGAGCATGTGATACAACCGTTTTCCTTTTAAAGTTACAAAAGTGATTCACTTCAGACTTTATCTCTTTTGTTGTTTGAAGAAACAAGAATTAGGCTGCTGTCACTTTAAGACTGAATGCTTGACCGATGAACCATGTTGATGATTTCAGCATCAGATATCTGTGTGTTTTATCAGTAATCCATGATCAGATCTTTCTCCTCATCTTCCCTCTGTAGGTTCTCTATGAGTTAGTGCTACATTGGGTCTCTGGGAACACGCCACCCCTCTGCTGTCAGCCCTGATGACTGCACCTTAACACACTCACACATGTACAGAGACACACTATCTTATCATAACCAAAAGGAATTCTTTTTTTGTTGTTTTTATGTCCCAAAGAATGGATGGATATATATATATATATATAGTGTGTGTGTGTGTGTGTGTTCAACTGTATTTATACAATTTTGCCACATGCTTTTATATTAGTCTTCTGCTGGTGCCCAATAATGTGTGTTACTGTTATTTTATTCTACATTTTACTTTGAACGTCAAAAAATATCCTTACCGGTTACATACTTCTGCTCTAGAGAGCATTAGGTAAATCTTTTGATTCTCATAGTTGATATGTATTTGATATCCCAATCTATTACTTAATTTTAAAATATGATCAATAATATATGTGTTTGTGAGATTAACCGTGTCTTTTTGTTGGTCTTGGTTTGGGATTTCTTTGTTTCTCTCGACACACTGTTAACTGTAGCATTGCAGAACTGCTGTATAGGATCACATGCATATCATATCAGTCAAAATGAATAGAAATACCTCATTTAAGCAATCAAAAAAAGAAACGGCTTGTTAATGATGAACGATAAAATTTAAACCTAGGAAAATTGAGAGGAATTTTGCTGTGCAAAAACTACCTTCAATTCTGGCCCATTACAACAGGGAATTTTAGTTTGATTCTTTTCACTTTATTTTAATTGGCAAAGTAATTAAATTTCTAGGCCTTTTTTTTTATAAACAGGAATGTAGCGTAATGTTTTGCCCCGTGATTTCTCAGCAACGCCCTCTTTTTACAGTTTGTCTTGTTTTTGAGCTAATATTTTTTTATGCAAGATTAGAATTATATTGTATTTTTGAAGGAAATATGCACTTGTGCACACTTTGTACAGGGTGGGCCTGTTTTGTGTTGTAATTTCGTAGCTCTCTTGCTCCAAAGACATTCCACTTACTTTGAGTAGATCTCAAAGCAGCCTGCTTCTGTAACCCATGGGGAATTTCTACACACAAACTGATGCATTTAAGCTACGCGACATGACGGAAAGTGATTCACGCTAAGCAGCAGTATAGAATTCAAGCTCAATGCAATCTTCCTGTGATGAGGGATTTATTTTCTTTTTTGCCAAGAGGGTGCCATTGCTGGTGCAGTGGTCATAGGTCATATATTTGCTCCTGTTGGCTCGGAGAGACTGTGCCAACGTTGCATCCCATTGTGCCTAAAGCTCACTTTTTATGTATATGATGTTATGGTCTTCTCAAACAGCTTTAAACGAAGTTTCACACATGTTGCCAGACTGCTGGAAGATTTTAGAGCAATAAAGGTGTTTAGTGGATTTGTATATTTCTTTATAGCAATGTAGATGCAGAAGCTAGGTTTTGTACATTTCTTCACCAGTGCTTTTGTAAATTTAAGACGCCAGACTGTATCATATAGATGCTGTTCTCTTCATTTTTGGACTTTAACTGTTACAGATACATTTTTGTTTGGTGTGGCAAATAAAGATTTAAGTTATGTCATTCCAGTGTGACTATTTTGTTGTTGTTTGTGTGTGGTGGGGGGGTTAAACCAGACATGGTCCAGACTTGCATGTTTCAGTGGCCGTTAACTCCGAATGCATCTGCATCTAAAACGCTAGACGCAGCTTTAGTTTACATCAGACATAATTTTTAAAGAGTCTCAAATATGATCATCATCTCCATATTCTCAGTATAATAATAATGATAGCCTAATATCAAATGTGTCCCTGGAGCACAAAACCAGTCTAAAGTCTCTGGGGTGTATTTGTAGCAATAGACAAAAATATGTTGTATTGGTAAAGAAATGACAGATTTTTCTTTGTGCCAAAAACCAATAGGATATAGAGTAAAGATCATGTTACATGAAGATGTTTTGTAAATTTCCTTCCGTAAATATATAAAAACTTAATTTTTTTCAGTAATATGCATTTCTAAGAACTTCATTTGGACAAATTCAAAGATGATTTTCTCAATATTTGTTTTTTTTTCGCTCCCTCAGATTCCAGGTTTTCAAATAGTTGTATCTCCGCTAAATATTGTCCTCCTAATAAACCATAAATCAATGGAAAGATTATTTATTTATTTTATTTTTTTCAGATTGTGTATCAATCTCAATTTCGTAATTTACCCTTATGACTGGTTTTCTGGTCAAAGGTCACAAATATAATACTCAAAAAGAAAAACACATATGCAAAATCTTAATATTTTTATTTGAGCACTGCATCTAAAGGGTCAATAAACTTTTTATATATAATATATATATATATATATATATACATATTAGATTTTTTAGACTATTATTTCATATGCCGTTATGATGGCTACTGAATGAGTTTACGGTTTTATTCTCAGGACTTGTGTTTGACTTTAACAGCTGTCGCAGATGATGTTCCTTCATTACTAAACGAACGCTCGTCTTCGTCCAGCTGTAAGCTTCCGGAGGAGATGCGCATGCGGGCCAGAGGCGTGGAGCGCACCAGTCTGCTGATCCCAGGACAGTAGAACGAACAAACCACATCCGGATCAGAGTCGCTGTGGCTCAGTTCTGACCTGCTGCCGTCTGTCGGTCGAGCTGAATGCAGTGGTAAGAAAGTCGGCCGCGTAAGGGCTTCCCGTCGAGACAGCTGAGGATAGTGACCCAGTGGGCGAAACTCTGCCGGCTGACACAACAGCTTGACATCGGACTGGCTGTATGACCGGCGAGGAAGTCCCGATTGGTAGCTGCAGTCGTCACTGAAGTGGCCTAACTCTTCCTGATCTCGGTCTCCAAAGCTTCCCGGTGCGTAAAACCCAGATGCTGCTCCGAGCACCGGAGGCCATCCAATCCCGGCGTACCGTTGCCAATGTGTAAGCGCCGGAGAGGCGTACACCGATCCAGAGAAGCTAGAAGAGCGCAAGGCATCGTCCAGGAAGCATGTCGTCGCCGGCAGCATCTCATGAGCCGTGTGGCTGCAGCACGGGAGCAGGACCGGAGCGCAGGAGTGACCCAGAGGGAACGCCGGGCACACGGGCAACAGAGGATGCAGGCAAGCGTGAGGCTGGCTTGGGTAAAGCAGCACCAGCTGGCGTCTGTTCAAGCGGCCGCGCTGTGAAGCACAGCATCTGCACCGGGCTCTCCGGTTGTTCCTGTGCTCCCGCTGTGCACTGGGCCCTGGGTCCACCTCAGAGCTGAAGGGCCGAAGAGAAGACGCCTGAGAATCCTCCAGCTCAGAGGAGACGAGAACCTCCACCGCCGACTGACTGCGCCGGCCACTTCCTGCGTGAGGAAACCCACACGACTGCTGCTCGTATGCCTGCAACACACACACAAACACACACGTTTGTTTTTGTGAAAAGTGTGTTCATCCCATAGGTGTAATGGTTTTTATACTGTACAAACTGTATATTCTATGGTCCTTCACCAACCCTACACCTAACTCTAACCCTCACAGGAAACTTTGTGCATTTTTACTTTCTCAAAAAAACTCATTCTGTATGATTTATAAGCGTTTTGAAAAATGAGGACATGGGTTATGTCCTCATAAGTCACCCTCTCCTTGTAATACCTGTGTCATACCCATGACATTATACAGAGTTGTGTCCTGATATGATACAAAAACAAGAGCGCACACACACACACACACACACACACACGGTCCAGTCAACGCAAACAATCTCTGTTCCGTCAGCTATAAAAATTACTCTACAACATATTGATGCACTGATTAGAAACCAATTGATTCAAATCCAATCCCAAGATTACTTAAACAGGTGCAGATTTTAAAGGGGCTGTTCACACAGAACACATCTTTGCATCTAAAAACACCAACCGGTCTCAAAAAGTGTAATTTCTGATATCTTGGCATAATGGATGATCATCATTAGAAGCATGCTAAGATATCATAGCATATAGTCGGCATGTCAGAAAGTAAGTAGCAGCCTCCAGCTTAAGAATATACAGTACTGTCTGTACCTGCTTGGAAACATCGGTCAGTAGGTCAGGCGAGGATCTGCATTGTCGTGTATCATAGTAGTCTCTACAGTACTTCCTGAAGGAAACAGAACAACTCAGTATTTTACATACGGTCATCTTTCACGGAAATATCAGCTATTTTAAACTGTTTCTAGTCATTTCTCACCTCTGAAAAGGTAAGTTGTTCTTCTCAGATTTCTTCGCTAAGTCCAAAAGCTGCTTCTGAGTTCTTCCACTGTTGATAGATAGATAGATAGATAGAAAGATAGATAGATAGATAGATAGATAGATAGATAGATAGATAGATAGATAGATAGATAGATAGATATTGATCAGTCTGATGGGGGATGATGGATAAAAGGAAAACACGAGCAGCACTGATATTTGTAAATATCAAAAGAACTGGTCATAGTCTTGTCATTTCTGTTGGTTTGGTGTGTAATCATGATAGGGAGATCATTTGCTAAATAATTTTGGTCAAGCTTGTGCAAATGACTGCAAAATCTATAAAATTAAAGACCAAAAAATGTCAAAACTAAAAATAAAAAAAATTAAACTGTATTTTAATGTAAGTGTACATTATCATTATCTTGATTAGAGTCATGTGCAGATGCACAAACAAATGTGTTTCCTCAAAAAAACTGTCATAATACATGCATAATGCAGCATTTTAGCCATTTTAACTGATCAGTGTGTTACAGGAACAACAGCTTAAAAATTGGTATGGTTTAGAATTTTAAAGGTGCAGTATTATGGAATTATATTTGCTCAAAAAAAATGAACGTAACTTTATAAAACTGAATGTAACTTTTTCAGAAAATATAAAAAATGTGCCATTACAAAACAAGAAAAACACAATGAAAATTAAAAAAATGAACTCAAATTTAACAGGCTTTTCAATTATGCTTCATTCTTTGTTAATGTTTTTCAAAGATTCGTTTTCACTAATCGTGGATTCTAAATGCATTGCCACAGATTTCGCTTATGCTTCGCAGTTTTTCATTTGGTGTTTTGACACAAACTTCTCGTAGGGACGGGGTTAACAGTAATTTACTCTGATTAGATAGTGAGCTTTTGATGGACAGGTGCTCTCTGGACTGGAAGTACAGACGTCACTCAGTGGCGCGCATATTGTAAAGCTCTCGCGTTGATTTGTATCGAATACGTCATGCTTTGTATTACTAAATATGTAAATAATATTTGACCTTTGATCGTCTCAGTCTGTAAAGAGTCCCATAGACTCCCCATGTTAAAATACCCAACTTTATAGCAGAAAAAAAACATGTTTACAGCCTGGTGCAAAAAAATATTTTGGTCAATATAGCTAATTTTGCCCTTCATGACAACTGTGAGGGGGTTGAATTTTTTCATAACTCATCCATTTAATTATATTAAGCCTTAAAGTTCTGCATAATTAAGGGCGTGGCACTTCAGTGAAAGGTGGATTGCTCCTCCTGTCACCGCCGTCAAGCTAGGTGGGCGTGGCTTCAGCAAACCCACGAGAAGTTTGTGTCAAAACATCAAACGAAAAGCTGCAAAGCGTAAGCGAAATCTGTGGCAAAGCATTCATGATCCACGACTAGTGAAAACGAATCTTTGAAAAACATTAACAAAGAATGAAGCATATTTAAAGAGCCTGTTAAATTTGTGCAATTTGTGCAATTTGTAAATTTTGTTCTTTTTTTTTCATTTTCATTGTGTTTTTCTTCTTTTGTAATGGCATATTTTTGATAGTTTCTGAAAAAGTTTTTTTTGAAGCAAATATAATTCCATACAGTATGTAATGTTGACAGCTAGCGGTTGAAATTGGTACTGCAGTCCATATTCCAAAATATTGGAGAGTATTGTTTCTCTCTCCTCAAACTCGATGCTCACGTGGGTTGCCAGATTGAGGACACGCAACAGGATCGACAAACCTTACACTAAGTTGATTTATCTGTTTTAATATTCCTCTGGTCATCAAGCTTTTTAGATGGTTATCAGGTAGAATCTGCGATCTCTGATCCAGTTAATTTGCTGGCTTCCTTGGCTGTATTAGTTGTGTTTTCCCCGTAACTGGCAACCCGGGGTCTCAAAATCCCATTGGTTAAATTGGCAGTGGGCGGAGTCAGATAGACCAAAACCAAACCCAACATTCCGACACTAAACACACATTTCAAAGTGGAGTAAACAGCTAAGTTAGCATGTTTTCTTAATATCTGCAGGTATTTTATGCTTCAGTGCAGCCAAAATATTACATACATGCAGCACCTCAAAGATCATGATCTTTACTGGGAACACTAAAGGTACAAAATACCTGCGATGACCCTTAAGAACTTCTTGTATGTTGTTGCACCCTCTTCTACATCCATTTTGACATCAGTTTCCACTGAATTTTGCCTTTGCAGAGCAGCACACCAGAACAACATTAAATAGCAATATTCTGTAAAACTGTGTTGTTTTTTTACAATATATCTACCTGTATCTAAAGCAAGATCCCTTGCTGTAGAGAAGTGATTTCTGCTTGCCCTTCGGTTCCTCAGAGAGTCGGAAGAAGGCATGGTATTCCACACACATCTTCCAGAAGGCCTTGCAGACATCACGACTGGACATGGAAAACTCAACGGTGTCCTTATCAGACTCCTGAACAGACACAATGACGCCAATCCATTTCTCAGATGTCTTCCTCGTGTCACATAAACAAGGGACATGGGTATTTTTACATTTATTTCAAAATGCCATTCTTTAGAGGATGAGCAAAATAATTACCGCTATTGTTGCATGAAGTTTGATCAAAAAGTGTTTTCTCTTGAAGCTGAGTTTACGAATATTGGCCCAGCTGAACGTGTTTATTTTAGTATTTCCCTAAAACACGAAAGACAGCAGTGTTACAGCTGCTAATGCATAACCTGGCTTTATCAGAAATGACACGATCTCTACCTGAAAAACCAGCACTCCAGAGTGAGTGACGGCTAAATTGATTTTCATGTCTTCTCCGTCGCTGGCGGCGTGAGGCCGGATGCCGTACATGTCCAGCTTACGGGCCACTTCAAGCAACTGACCGTCCGCTTCGGCTGGGGATTGACCTCTACAGCACAGAGAAAACACATCTGGGGTGTTTACTGAGTCTTTTTAAGAGATCCTTCAGAAATCATCAAAAACATATCATCTTGTTGTCAGTGTCGACATCTGTGCTTGCTGCATAAAGACACCAATTCTCACTATGAACAGTTGCTTATTAGCATGCATATTACTAGAATATTAGCCACTCATTAATACTAATTAAGCACATATTAATGCCTTATTCTACATCCCTAATCCTACCCAATAACTAAACTGAACAACTACCTCTAACTATTAATAAGCAGCAAATAAGGAATTTATTGAAGGAAAATTCATAGTTAATAGTGTTCCCTATTCTAAAGTGTTAACAAAACTTTTTATTTCAAGGCAACATTTTTATTTCAAGGCAACATATATTTTATTTCAGTGTAAAATTTTCTAAAATTATGTATCAAAATAACTAAAACACTGAAATGTTTATTTGCATATGAATAAATAAATATATATATATATATATATATATTAAAAATTTAAAAAAAAATAGTAAAATTTTAAATATAAACTGAAAATGGAAATTCTAAAAATACAAACTATATTTTGTATGTTCAAAATATAAATAAAAACCATAATGGTATCACAATAATTAAAAAAATAAAATAAAATAAAAAACACTGAACCAAACCATAAACATAACTGAAAAATATTTATTAGTAACACTCTTGTCATGACAAACTATATTTAAATACATTTCATAATATTGATAAAAAACTTGATTTGTAGCCTTTATATAAAATGCACTATAAAAGTATTTTAATGCATTAATCTTTTCTTATAATGCACGTCACTCAATGATGTCATTAATAACTCTAACCACACTTATAATGCATTATAATTCTTATCATTCATTGTTGCACACAAAATATGCATTTAAAACACATGATAAGCAAACAATTTCAGATGTAACGAAATATATTGCATTATACTGTATACACATTACAGCGTACACTATGACTACCTTACACTGCATCAAGTAAACTCTCTTTGAATTGTGAGCGTACGTGGCATTTGTGACTCATTGAAGCACTATGACTGATTATTAATTTAACATTACCTGTGTCTCCTGTGGAAGCGCGTGATCTTTTTGTGGAGGCACTCTTGGTTTGGAGTGTACCTCTTGTTGTTCAGATGCTGTTTGTCCAGCTCTTCTACATAGTCGCCAATCTCTGCTGCAGAAACACGCAGACAATACTTCAGTCACATTAGTTCAATCAAACACAAGCGGCACGAGAAAGCACATACCCTGCAGAAGATAGGAGACCAGCAGAGCGGCGCTGTTGTCATTACACGTCAGACTGCCGTTAGACAGATCCTGTTTGATCTGCAGCGCAAACAGATACCTGTGAGAGACCAGGCCAGAGATGTTCATGTGCCGTTATGAGCCGCTGTGCTGTCTGATGTAGTGTGTGAGGGGCTGAGCTGCACCTGGTTAGCTCTTTCTGCAGTTGTCCTGGGTCCGGAGGGAAGAACTTCACGATGAAGCGGAAAGTCAGATCATTCTTTCCTGTTTTAAGAGGAAGGGAATATCGTTTTTGGTTGTTTATCAACTTTTACCTTCACACAATGTTAATCGTTAACTGGAGTGCTGTGGATTATTGTGATGTTTTTATCAGACTCTCATTCTGACGGCACCCATTCACTGCAGAGCATCCACTGATGTGACACTGATGCAATGCTACATTTCTCCAAATCTGATGAAGAAACAAACTCATCTATATTTCCGAGTACATTATCATGCAAATGTTCATTTTTGGAGGAACTGTTCATTTAAGGGCGAATAAAAATTATATGCATGGACAAATCACAATAAACACTGCAACAGTTCATAAAAAATATAAGAACATACAAGAACATTTAACTTAAGAACGAGGTGAAGATCAAAAACATCTGCATAACTGTGAATCCAATGGAAATTATCCATGCAAAAGTATTTGTTGTATATAAATACAAATAATCCACAAGATTATTAGTAAATGAGTTTTGGATTTCATTTTAAATAAAGCACCAAATATGCCTAAATGAGATGGCAAACAGGACTAAAATCTGAGTATAATATCATATAAATTAACATAAATATACTACTGGCAAAACATTATTGGAAGCAACTATTAATAGTCTACTTTGAGTTATGATTTTAATGTTTACATACTTACTTTTAATCTGTTTTGCAAGAGGCTTAAGCAGCTCTAACCAAACCTATGAAAAAAAAAATGACTTCAGCTCATAGAAAGATTAACATGTCATTAATACTAAATTAGAAATACATATTTAACAGATATAACTTACATAACTGCCACAATGATGTCGAAATTCAAGCCCAAAATATTCACTTTCCACAAGTTTTAGGTGTCCACATACTACATTGAAGAAATCCTTTCCCAGCACCCTTTGCTATAAAAAAATCAAATGCTTTTCGAATGAAAAACACAAGTCAGATGTCAACTCATCCATGATATCAGCCAGTTATATGAGAAGTAAGGGAAATAAAAGGTTTCTTCTTTAATATTAATAAAATGGGCAAGGCCTTTTGGTCAAAAGCTCAAGCGTGCACAGAAAAATTGGGATGCTGACATACATTTTCTCTTGCAAACCCTTAAGCCAAACTGTCCTGCTATTCTAGACCACTCACCAGAAACACACACACACACACACACAAACACACTTGCATGACTTATTGTCCAACGTCCCACTCAAAAGATGCAATAAATGCCCCTCAGCACATATGGCATAAAATAAGAAAAATAATGCATGCTTTTTGAAAATGAAGTGAAAAAATGACTTTAAATCACTCTCAGATGGTGCAAACTTTAATTAAAGCAGAATTATTTCACCTCCATTTCAAAAACATGCTCGCTATCATCCAGAAAGATGACTCGAAGGGCAAGCAAGCTGTCTTTCTGCGGCTTTCGTGTGTTTTCAGATTTGAAGAGACCGGGTGGCTTTCTTCTGCGGCTCATATTCATGTCGCCCTTCTGAATCAACACCCTAAAACATCAGCACACGAGACAACAATTAGAAAAACACACTTAAAGTCATCAACAAACATTTCATAAAGCTGCATATATTATACCTTATTAATAAATATGAATAAGATATCGCATGCATGTTAAGTATAAGTCATTAAACACAAGTGTTATTACTAAAAGTTATTAAAAGACTATGTTCTACACTGACACCTATCAGAACTTTGAATCGGATGTTATGCTGCTGTGAAAATAAATAAATCAGGGTTTTATGGTACAATGAAACAACAGAAATGTTTTTTTTTTGGCATCTTTATGCATTATTACATAAATGTAAAACTTGATGTGCAATCTTTGTACATGAAGGTCAGATATTGGTATCACTGCTGCACGATTAAATGCACGCTCGATATTTTAAAAAGCAATGAATGTGTACTTACGTTTTTCTGATGCCATGATGACTCTGTGCCCCTCTCAAATCAAAGAAAGGATGTGAGCTCCAGCAGCATCACGTCTTCAACCAATCCAGAGCCGTCTGAGACAGACACACGCTTGCAGCAAACACACACACTTTCTCCATTCTAGCAGGTTTGTGCAACCAGTTCATCATGTAAGAAGGGACGCTGTGCTTTTTGTCCTTAATGGAAAATGTTTAAAAGTGGGGCCAATGTAATTATTTATATTTTATTTTTAACACTTACTTACTTTATGGTGTTTTTTTTTTAAATGTGCATGTTTATTTTTTATGTTTTGTTTGAAAATTATGTTTATTGTTATGTAATCTTTACTTATTTTTTTAATTATTGGTTTTAAATGTCATTATTGTTGTTTTTTTGTTTTGTTTTTTATTATTATTATTTTACAACAATTGCTGTGTATTGTTTGAGCATCTTTAAACCCCTAGCTCTTTTCCTTTGCATATGAATTTCCACTTTTATGTTCTCTATAAACACGTTTTCAACTATATATATATATATATATATATATATATATATATATATATATATATATATATATATATATATATATATATATATATATATATATATATATATATATAAATAGAGACTAAATGACCCGAGGTCTTTGCATTTGTCCAGTAGATGTCAGTAGAAACACTGAAATAGACAACAAGAGAACCTGAAATCTGGATTGTGCTTTTATTAAATAAACAAATAACTGTAATCTCTAGATAATAATAATTGCCTTTTAATACTCAGCCCCTAAAATACATGGCTATCCACAGCTAAAATAAACCGAATACACTTTCTCATTCCATTCTTTGTATACAGACTTGATTTTATAATATGTTTTGTATAGTAATTCCTACAGAATAGTCCTGTTTCTAAAACAATAGAAAATAACACACCCTCGTGTTTTATATCATAGCCTTTAATGTTCTAAATTACTACACCGTAACTCTACCCCTTAAAGACACACTTCAGCATTTTTATAACTGCACTCATTAGTCTCTGTATATTCAAAGACATCATGATGTAATAAACTATGATAATAAACCGACCATTTCATATAAAAGAACCCGTATGTGCGACCCACTAACACAGTTCGGTACGTGGGTGACGAGTGTGTGGGCGTGGGCTAATCAATTCTGACGTCACATTTATGGGAGGTGCTAACAACGTTGGTTCAAATACGGGGCGGAGTCAAGCGGGTTCAAAAACAGATTGAGAGTCTGAACTGTTGACGCTTTGCGCGACTTTTCTTTTCTTATGTCCTCTAAAGGTGAGTCGAATCTGGCATTCCGTGCTCCGGTGGATGTGTTTAACTTGTTTTACACCTCACAGTCTTTTTTGAGCTTCTTTTGTTTTTAAGTGAAACATTTTTAAATGTGTTTCGTTGTTGTGTGAGTTAAGCAGTGCGCCTCTTTTTCTCCAGACATGGGGGAATGATATTTATTGCACATTTGTGCAGTGGACGCCAACGACGGAAGCCGTGTTTCTTATTCGAAGGTAATTTTTGTGGGAAAACTTTACATGCCTTTGTTTACAAGTTGATGCAGATCGAACCCGCCCATATCTCTCGCGCGCGTTTAGTCTCACTAATGATACTTTCTGCTTCCTGATGCAGTTCAAATCACGCATTTCTTCATTTTAGTAAACACCAACACGAATTATGATTAATAATGCAGACAGTGATTTTAAAAACTGTAATGTAGGCCTAATGTTGGTTTTGCATTGCATGCACCAAAGCATAAGGATCTCAAAGAAGAGGAAATGCACTAGAAGCTTGGAGGATCAATCTTTATAAGAACACCTTGATTAAAGCACTGCAGAAAGACTCAAATAGGTCACTTTGGATAAAAGCACTAAACTGCATTTATTTTGTCAGGCATACTTCCATTGGAAAGGACTAGTTTCCAAAACAGCCATGAAACCTCCTGGAGATGAAGAGAGTCAGCGGCTGGGCACACTGCTGCTCGACACCCTTGCAAGAGAAATGCGTCTCTGGAGGGCCCCAGTCCTTAAGAACGGTTGCATTCAGGTGGGAACATAACGCTTCTGAACCTCCTTAACCAAGCAGATGTCTGTACTCAACCAGATTGACCAGAAAGAGCATGCTGTGAACACAAATGTGCCATGTTTCCTGTGCTCTCAGGGTTCAGACATCAGCCCGTCTCAGTACCACGAGACGATCGTGTGGCTGCGTGAAATGAGCGGCCTTTTCCAGTTTTCCTCCGAGACGTTTGCTTTGGGAGTCTGTGTTCTGAACAGCCTGCTTGCAGCAGTCAAAGTAAGTGAAACCGATACTACCTTTTACACCACTAGAAATGATGTAGGGCGCAGAATCGAAGTCCTCTCTCTTTGCAGACTCAGCTGAAATATCTCAAATGCATGGCCATCACCTCTCTGATCCTCGCTGCAAAGATCAACGAGGAAGATGAGGCAAGATATACCCAAGTGTAACAACAACAACAGAGACTCCCCACACACTGTTTAACCATTCCAGCACGTTTATTCATCTGTTTTTGTTGGTGAACAGGTGATTGCATCGGTTAAAGACTTGCTGGAGCAAAGCAGATGCAAGTTCTCAACAGCTGAGATTCTTCGCATGGAGCGAGTCATACTGAGCAAGCTGCACTGGGACCTTTACATCGCCACACCAATGGACTTCATTCACATAGTGAGGCGCAACTCATGTGTCAGCAGAGCTCTTTAAGTCTTACAGAAACTGATATTTGGTCCTTGATGTAGTGCATGTGAAAATCTGTAGCCACCTTCTTTAGGACGCTATGAGTTGCATGCGGTGTGTATTCGGCCAAGGCACTAATCTGGCTTGTACTTTAGCAGTAAAGCAGATAGATAACCCTGCAAAACATCTCCAATACAAATCTTCTCTCAGAAATGGGATTTATCGTCACGGTGGGGTTCAGTTCTTTGCACACGGTCGAGGGGTACGTTTCCCAAAAGCATCGTCCGCTAACTGTGGTCACAAGTTCCACTTAATTCTGTTGGTAACTTGCGAGTTTATTGCTTTTGGAAAATGCTCCCCAGATTAATCAAAGCAACAGTTAACAAATGGAGAGCAATTGCTGTTTTGGCACACCACGGACAGTCATTAAATAGCCATTAGAAGTGTAAAGCTTGAGAAGCAAGACCCTGTTAAGAATACGATCCTGATGCTTAAAACAAAAATTCTCAAATTAAATTAATGTATGGGAGAAACTCATGAAACATGGGTATTTTTTTCACCCCAAATCAAACTGATAAACATATTTTGCATAAAGCAAACAAAGCCTGTTTTGGGACCTTTAATATATTTTAATGTATGGAAATATCTTGGAGGAATTTTAACATGATAAAAATAATAAATAAAATAAAGTTGCACATAAAAAATAACTTGTATAAAAATATTTTAGAATTACACTTTTTTTTTTTTTTTTTCTTCTTTCTTTTTTGATACATTACTACATGCTTTTCTTATTTCTCAGTACTATAATGCAAAAAATATATATATCTTCATTATTATTATGTGCAAAAAAAGTATTACTTAAATTTATAAAGCACATTTACTAAATTAATTTTGTGCTGAATAATAACAATGGCACAATGTAAAAAGAACCTTTTAAATGGTTCTAAAAAAGCTTTGTTTTCTTTATGCATGCATATACATTATTTTGGGATGATTCTGTGAGATCTACCCATAGATATCTAGACGTCTATAACACGTAGAATAATTAAATATAATTACTTGTGAAATGAAAAAATATGTAATGGCATAAAAAAATAAACCTCCCAAATAAATATACACATTTAGAATACTTTAAATATATTACCCGACGAGGTGCATGTGACTCTTCAGTCATCAGGAGAAGTGAATGCTCACACACACACACACACAGCCATAGATACAAAGGAAAGTCACACTTCTACAGTAAACATTTAAAGAGAAAAGGCATTATATATCACTACCCTGAACTCGTGAAACTATCACATCATTCCTAATCAATCAACATGGCTTACTTCTTTCCCCAAACAGATAAAGCTAGAAAACACCTGCATCAATATGAAATCAGAATTGGCGCTATTTTATTTCACAATGTACGTTCCTGGTTTCATAAGTGCACATTATTGTAATCATCAGTGTCATCTCGGTTGCCAATTTTGCTAACTTGTATTCAGGTCTGACTTGAATGGTGAATCAATTCCCAAAAAAAAAAAAAAAATTCATTTTGTTGGGTTGTGCATGCCTTTGATTTGGCCTGCACTGAAGAGAAACAAAACATCTGGATTAGGAATCCAAGCGAGAGACAACAAGAACACAGCACATTTTTTTACAGCCGACTCTTAAGGGTCTTATACACACACCATTCCTCAGGAGCACAAATACAGCCCCTGGCCTCTGTCAGTGATTGGGTTTCTCGGTGGCTCTGATGGTTAAGCGGTGTGTTGTTTTTCTTCAGTTCCACGGCCTGCTGATGTCTGGGCATCCTCAGCTGATGCTGGTCGGCTCTCAGAAGAGACGCTGCCTCCAGGCGTCGCTGTGGACCAGACAGGTGCAGCACTGCATGGCCTGCCACCAGCTCTGGCAGTTCAAGGGCTCCATGCTAGCTTTGGCCATCATCACTTTGGAGCTGGAGAGGATGACGCCTGATTGGTTCTCAGTGTTCACCGACCTGCTGAAGAAAGCACAGGTAGTCAAGAACACCTCACACACATATATTCACTATATGATTTTTATTTATATTTTACACAAAGATTGAAAAATTATTTATCTGAAAAATTCTGTACATTTCTCTGTGAAATTAAAGCGTATCAAATTTTACTCACGATCCAAACAAAGATGTTGCATGCATGCAACATGAGGAATTTCTGAATTAAATTAGATTTGTATAATTTCAACATTTCACCTGTTAACTGTCACCCGTCCCGTATACGGGACGCCTACATTTACTTCTTTATATTACAATTAAATCCTAATCTAATCATGACAAAATATATATTGTTGGAAAGGTTGAAGACTCCTAAATTGATATTTTACCAATCCTTTTTGTTAAAAATAATGTAGGACAAGTAGTAGATTAATTTATGGCAAGAGTGCACCTCATAAACCTACATCATATCAGGAGGTCTGACCTTTGTCAAAAAAAAAAAAAGTAGGTTTGCATCATGCACTTTAAAGTCTATGTTCAAAAACGTGAGTGACCGTTAACAGGATAAAGCAAAAACTGAAAGCTCTGACTTTAGTTTTGTGAAACTATACTGCTTAAAATATCTGAACGAAAAACAGCATACTATTTCAGCATACTAGTATTTTCATGCTACTGACATAGGCGTATATGGAAAGATTTGATTAAATATTTAATTATTGATGTTTTCAACTCAAAGTAAATATGCACGTAATGTATTTTGTAAATAATAAAATCAAACTTGCTATTTTCTTATTTTCGTGATGAATCTGCATTTTGGTGGATAAGCCTATGGTATATACTGTTTGCCTTTTGCATGGATATTTAGCTTTTTTTTTTTTTACAACATACAATAACTACAGAGAAATCTGGGGTGAACCAGAATAAAGTCAGATGAAGATGGTGATGCTGTGCTTAATGACTCCGGACACGGAGAGACTCGTAAAGATGATCCGCAGGACGCTGCGGTGTAGTGGCTCTACATTCAGGTCAGGAAGAGGAATATTTATATCCAAGTGTTATTTAGTTTACACAAAACAAACCCTAGACTCCGATTGTTGGCATATAAATCGTCCATTTTCAGTAAACTCGACTAAATATTTAGTTTTTGTGCATTTAACTTGAATAATGTAAAACAGTAATTTTGAAAGTAGTGGGTAATTCAGCCCTTGATTTGCGTAATAAAAGTCTACTTTGCGATTCAATTGACAAACATGTTTATAGTGCGTTATATTCAGCAAGTTCTGCAAAAATAGACCGTGCACTTAAATGGTACACAGAGTTTGAATTTTTAAGTTGACTAGAAATGCTTAAGTATTTAGAAGTGTGACTGACCAATTTCAGGCACTATATTTCAGCCAAAAATGTTTGTTTTTTTTTTGTTTTGTTTTTTTTCCTTTTCTTTTTTGGTCATTGTGGGTTTCTGAAATATTGGTTGATCACTATTTTTTGTTTTTGTTGTTCAGAGTATGAATGAATAGGATAATTGTCTAAAAATAAACCATTTGCTCACCATGATGTTGTTTAATGTGCAGAAAATCGGTCTCTTTTTGAAAACTTAAGTGTTATTTTCTTACACAAAGCTGTTGCATGTCTTCTGAAGACTTTAGCATCATATGGTCCACTTTTATGATGCTGTCTTTATTTTTATTTTTTTTGGACCACAACAACTCCGACTTTGTCCATGCCATGATTCTTGGCATATTTCCCTCACGCAGATGTTTGGGTCTGTTCTAGATGGAGAGCACAGAGTTCATCTGCTGTAAGGAGACGGTGGATGAGTACCTCACCGGTCTCCAGCTCTCCTTACACACCAACGCCGTCTACATCTTGGACGCCTCCAGCATGCTGGCGTTCAGAGGACAACACATGCAGGAGGAGGACGGAGATGGGAACGGAAAGACGGCCGTCCGGGCCAGACATGCACCGAGTGGAGACCAAGACATGGACGACTTCTACGACGGTTTCTGGTGCCTCTATGATGAGGACATGTCAATGAAAACCATAAACCACAGACTGCAGGACGTGCACGAGCAGATCTCTCCTTGTCCTCCGTTACGTCCCTCTTCTAGTTAATAAGGGAACGTGTGGTTTGGGGAAAGTTGGAAGCAGATAAATGATGGCCAAGGCACTTTCTATTTCCTATTTTTATGAAAAACGTATGCAGCACTTTGACCATATTTGAGATTCCTTTGTTTGAGCTTTTTTTATTATGTTTATTTTTATACTTTAACGTTTTATATTTGTGTGTTTTCATATCCGTTCTTCATGCTGTACGTGTGCTTTAATGATTATGGTGCTTGGAAATCAATTTGTTGGCCAGTTGATGAATTCCTGAATGGAGTTATGCTTTATAGTATTATGTGTTTTGACATTTCCTATCTTCAGAATAATGTCTTGATTTGGAGTATTACTGTGAAGAAAATACACTTCAATTCTGATATTTGAGTTTTTCCCCCTAATGTTTTAAGCACAAACCCCTCGTCCCGACCCTTTCTGAAGGCAGCTTGTATGAGATCAGATCCCTGCTGCTCTCACATCACATCTCATTTTCTATAATGAACGGTTTGTTTTATTTGGTAAAAACAGCAGATTCTTGTGTTTGTGTGTCCTTCTGTGGAATAAAAGCTGATTTTTGACACTACACACACTCTTCCTGGTTTTCTTGTGTGAGGGCAAATGTGAACTATAGCAACTTAGAGGAGAATAGTTTACAAATTTCTACCATTATTTACCTAATCTTGTTCCAGTCTCTTAGAAAATAAATCTAGGTTTTGAATGACAAGGAAAATAAATGATAAATTTGAGTAAACTACACCTTTTAAGTAATTTGTAATAACTTTTTTCCCCCTTTTTTTTTTTTTAAAGAAATACTAATATTCAGCATTAATGTAACTTTATAATCAATTTAAAGACATTTATAAGGATTCAAAAGATTTCCATTTTACATAAATGCGGTTCTTTTATTGTAGAAACGTAATTTGCTGTAAAGTTGCTTTGCAATTATTTGTATCGTAAAAAGCGCTACACAAATAAACTTTCAACTTCCTATTCATCAAAGAATCCTGAAACAATAAAAAGCCTTACAGTTTCCCCAAAAGTGTTAAAAACACAACTGTTTTCTCCATCAAAACAATAATGGGAAATGTTTCTTGACCCCTAAACCAGTATATCAGAATGATTTCTGAAGGAATACATCAAGCAACACAAAGCAGATCCCAACAGTTGAAGGAAATCAGGGGAGTGTTTATTTCTATCATCATTGCCCCTTGTGTGTGTAGGAAGATACCTTAGTTACAGTATAACCTGAATACCATGCTCTATAATACAAAAAAATATAATTTGCATATCTGTTGTCATGTACTTGTAAAAACAGCACCAATAATAACGAAGACTGTGGAGAAAGCCATGCAGGCTTATATAATAATAAAATCATACACGTGTGTGTGTATTAGTATTATTGCTGGCTCAGATCTTCAATACTACTGTACACTAGCAAGGGAAACATGTGCTTCTCAATACGAGGCCTGACTGGAAGACAAATGGACAGATGGTTAGGATCGAAACAAAAACAAACCGGGTTGATGAGGGAAGGGCATTAAAAATTAGCCCCCTAAAAAAAAAAAAAAATGACAACACAAGAAGAAATTGATCTCTCGTTCTTCTCATCGGGGTCTTTGGTCCTTCAACACAATGTCATGAGGAGCATGCCAGAAAACAAAAGCTGACGTTAACAGAGGAAAGTCCAGGGTGGCCTGCGATGTGCTCATAAATTAACTGAAAGAAAACAAACACAAAACAAGAAAATGAATCAGAAAATTAAATTCAACTGAAGATGATGTAGAATGGAAACATGCAAATAAACTCAAGCACATTAAGAAACTCTCACACACACACACACGTTGTGATACGGGGAGTAAATGGACCTATTATAGATCTAAAAGTAACTTAGTTGAAAGGTTTTTTCCTTTATTATCTTATCACATTCATACAGAAAATAACATTTCGAATATTTTCCAGAATATCAGTCCAATTTTCATAATTTGAAATGTGCTGCAATTTATATTTCAAAGCAACCTACAAGATAAAAACCACATGAAAGACTCGAAACATGCAGAATTCAAATTAAATAATAAATAATTGATCCCACTTTAGTTTAGGGAACAATTATCATTATTAACTCTGACTTCTGTCTAATAGACAGCCAATGTGCTAGTAATATGCATGCTAATAAACAACTAGTTAATAGTAAGAACTGGTCCTTAAAATAAATTGTTACTGTTGAATGCCCTTGAATTATTAATGCCACAATAATTTGTTTAATACTGTATGTATTTTAGGGTTAAAATCGCCTTTATTTGCCTGACCCGGTCTTCACCTAATTCTAAATGCACTGACCAGTTATTCTGGTCAAAAGTTGCACGAGACTGTATTAAAAAGCAGATATCAGTGTGTGGATCCATGTCAGGTATAAACCACAAAATGGATGCTCTGGAAATGTTACACACAGATACCATCAATAACCAGAAGATGGTGCTACACAAGCTTCATTTGAGCTGCAAGAGGTCACAACATTTAACTCATGCATTTGACAAAGTTGAAAATCAATGGTTGTTGGCAAATCTGCAGTGCGCCGGTAAATTAAACTATGTGTGAATGTGACGAGACAGACAGAAAGTAGTGCAATATGACAGACAACAGCTTTCTTTAGGATCGTCTTCACTGGCAGCATTAAACAAATGAGTTTAAGACGATGTGCTACTATTCTACTCTTACTATTTCAGCAGTATGCATGCACTGAAAGTTATATCAGCCGTGGCTTGTACTATTAATATTTCAGGATGCCTTTGTGGACACCAAGTATGCCAAAAATTGGCGCATCTGTCAGATCCTGGATTTTAGCTATTTATATATGCTTATATGAGTTCATGATTTGGATTTCTTTCACTCCAGATGTAAGAACAGCCAAATCTCTGCACTTGGAGAAAAAAGAAAAAAAGCTGAAACTCACTTCTTCTTGTCTTTGTCCTTCTTGAGGGGCTGTGAGAGCGAGAGGGTCTCGGCGGCCACCTTCCTGCGGTTGAAGGCGTTCATCTCCTCCTCCAGCTCCCGTCTCTTCTCCTCCACCTTCCTCTTCTCCTCCTGGTGCATGCGCTTCAGCTGCTCGAACTTCTCATGTAACTGAGGACACACACAAGTGAGGGCTGTTTCTGAAGCTTTGTTTGAACCTGCACCATGCATCTTGCATCTTGTCAAGCAGGTCTTCATCGGGTTTATTTCAAGGTCCACTGAAATGCATTGAAGCGCACAATGTTTTGTTGTAATTTCAACTGAAATGGGAAGAAGACAAGCCTGTGCCGTTTTATGCATATGAGCCAATGGAAAGTGGATTTACACCATCTGGATTGTTCCTTATCCACTATATAGTGCACTATGTGCCATTCACCATAAAGAAAATACCAATTCTGTGAATGAGTGTCCAATTTGAGCCGCATCTTCAGCATCTATTTACAGTGTCGGGGGGGGGCTCTTCAGATTTCTGAAAGCATTTCATTGGACAGAAAACCTGACGAGGAGCTTCAGTGCAGGGTGATGTCATCAAAATCTCTGAATACTTTTGTCTTGTAAATGCAAATGTTGTCATTGTTTTCAAGCTTATAGATAACCTTAAGGCTAACATATTCATCCTAAATGAATTTGATTTCATGGGGACTTTAAGATGACTGGTTGGAGTCTGATGTCTTGATGTTTTAAAGAAGAAACCATAATGCAGTGGGACTAACCTCTCTCTCCTTCTCCTTCAGCTCAGACTCCGTCTCCTTCACTTTGTTCACAAACATCTGCCTCATCCCCTCCTCCTTCCTCTGCAGGTCTCCCAGAAACTCCTTCCTTTTGGCTTCATACGTCTCCTGTAGACTGTAGACGGGAAAAAAAGAATACAATATCATATACATCTCATATGAGACTAGTGTGGTCCACACCACAGCTTTAAAGAGAACGACAAAGAGGAAAGTTTATGAGCTGCAGCACACATTTATAAACAACTGGTAAAGCACTAATATAGTCATAGTATCATTATAGTTTCTCTGTGAGCAGGAATGCTTTGTCACTTATGGGCAGGATTTTAAAAAGGAAACAGCAGCCCAAAACAATGCTTTAATTGGCACACTATTTCATTAACATTAATGTGATTGACAAAGTAACACCAAATGGAGTTTTCAGCTAAATCTGTCTTGGCTCACTGGGTAACGCACCTGAAGGGCTGGCAGTCTGGGTCTGTGTCTTTGAAGCCCATCTCTTCTAGTTTGCAGCGTCTGTAGAGCTCGTAGTGTCTGGCGTGAGTCTGCTCTCGCAGATCCTCCATGTTCACTCGGATCAACATCTCCCGCAGCTTTACGAAATCACAGTGACTCTCGTTCTCCACTGTAACACACACGATCACCATCGATACAGATGCACAACACTGATGAACTTAACCATCTGTCATTGCTTTGAGTATTACGCTGTTAATCAACAAAAAAGTGCTGCCCATAAGAGATTAATTATGCGTGATGTCATTACATTTTGTGATATTTTTAAGTTTTTACTGTGTTCTGAAGACTAGGATTACGCAACAGCAAACACACACACCATCTATAATTTCACTTATGAGTTTACTCATCAATACATCTGAAAAATAGATTATCGAAATACATTCAAGAGTCACTAAGAAGAAGTTATTATCAGGAAGGACACATTACATTAATCAAAAGTGTCAAGACATTTGTTTCCTTTGAACTTTCTATTTGTCAAAGAATTCATTACATTAGGCAGCAACAGTTTTCAACACTAATAAAAATACAGCAAATATGCATTAGAATGATTTCTGAAAGATCAAGTGGCAAAAATAAAAAACTTGCAATAAAATTATAATTGCAATAATAATAAATTCACAATATGTTTAATTAAAGAAATGCAGCATTGGTGAGCATAAGAGAACCCAACACTTTGGAACGGTGTGTATAATTAATAGTATTTCAGAACATTTGAGATATTAAGTCATTTTAAATCAACGGACAGCCCTAAACGGTCTTAATAATCTGCATTCTTATGAGTATGTGTTAGCTGTACACTGCAAGTATTGGCTGAGAACTGAAAAACTATTTGACTACATTTTACATCATGTGGAAAAACACTACAGCTGTGCTACATTGAGCATCTCTTTCACGCAGCACGAGTCTCTACTTAAACTAGAGGACAAATTCAATTGAAAAACATGACTAATGACGTGACCTTATCTGTGGCAGAGCTCTCTCTCTCTCGCTCTCATCTGAGAAAACACAGTAATTAGCTCTCGTCTAGAGTGGCATTTAATCGCCGCTTTGATTGATGGGATTGTTTTAGCAGGAAAAGCAGGGTTCAGATGAAAGTCCCAGTGTGGCCCATCGAACATGATACTCTCCAGAGTCCTGCTCGTCTCTTACAGCCAACACAAGAGACGTCTTTGAGAATGACCCTTACCTTGAACGACTCCCCAGGGATACTGCCTGGCCCTCACCATCTTATTCCCCACCTTCACCTCCTCCACGCTGCCCACCACAGCAAAGGGAAGATGGGCCTAGAACAAAGACAACCAAAGGATGCAAGATAAAAACATCAGTCAAGTACAAGTCGACTTGGAAAACACTACTCACAGCTGATTTCCTGTGCAATAATATGCACGTCAAAATAAAATGTCCTTTCTCACTGAATCCCAACATTTCAAATGAACGCATAGCGTGTCAATGTGAATACACGACACTGAGGTGAATATTAGCAAAAGTAATTGCAAAGTGCTACAAGCAACCCTCTTTGCATACCTTGCCATGGTCTACTCAACAGATTACATAAACAGTGCTGAAATTGCGATGATTGACAGTGATAACTGCAGCAACAGATGAGAAAACATGACAAACCTGTGTTAAAACAGACTTGTGCATTAGTGTCGTAGTGTAAATGCAGACTAGTAGAGGAATAGACAAGAATAAAACCAAGTCTGTGCTGGCCGAACACATTTCACAAAGATTTAAAGGGGGGGTGAAATGCTATTTCATGCATACTGAGTTTTTTTTTACACTGTTAAAGAGTTGGATTCCCATGCTAAACATGGACAAAGTTTCAAAAATTAAGTTGTACGTTTGGTCAGGAGTATGGCTCTGTGTGACGTTAGATGGAGCAGAATTTCCTTATATGGGTCCTGAGGCACTTCTGCCGGAAGAGCGCGCTCCCGTATAGCAGAGCACTGAGAGCACAACAGACTTCACTGATCAGAGCGAGAGCGTCGCCAAATGTCACAGAAGGAGTGTGTTTTTGGTTGCCAGGGCAAGACAACCCTGCACAGATTACCAAAAGAGAAACAGCATTAAGGGACCAGTGGATGGAGTTTATTTTTACAGAGCATCAACGGAGTTGTGCAAGTGTTTTTGTTTGTTCCCTGTATTTCGAAGATGCTTGTTTTACAAACAAGGCCCAGTTTGACGACGGATTTGCACATCGTTTATTTCTTAAGGATAATGCAGTACCAACGAAAAAGGGTCACGATCGTGTGTTGGAGCCGCATGCGGTGAGTAAAACTGCTTCAAATGTCTCTGCCTCCTTGTTAGTGCGTCCCCTCCCATGCCGGAGACCCGGGTTCGAGCCCCGCTCGGAGCGAGTCGTTGCTGCTGCTGCTTTCGTTCAGTTTCAGCCTCTGGATCTGATTCTGGATCATAAATAAACGGCTGAATCTGACTGTTAGCCATGGTTTGTTTTGGATGATGGTTTTTCCCTCACGATAATGTCACAGCTTCCACATGCTCTCAACGCAAAAGCCTACTGGCGCTCGTGATTCTATAGCTCCACCCACACGTCACGTATATACAGATTTTGTGTAGCGTATTCAAGCCTTAAGTGCAAATGTTATTTATTGCTGATTTTAAAAGACCAAAAATAAATCTTACAAAAATGACATATTTGTGCATATCACTTATATTAGCAATAAAAGTAATTTTTATTAAATAAAAGAAAACAACAACTATGAAATACACATTTACTTCTGGAAGCAAATTGAACTTGTACTGTGTGTCTTTATGTGGTTTATGTCTCTGATGAGACTCACGTTCATAGAGGAGTTGATTTCTGTCACAGCTTCGTCGTCTGTGGGAAACTGGTAGATCTGAACACCGTTGCTGACCAGCTCGCTCATGATCTTGATCTTGAACTTGTGGAGCTCGCTCTTGGAAATCGTGTCAGCTTTAGCAATAATGGGGATGATGTTCACCTACAAACAACAAAACAAAACCAATGCATTTCACATAATATGTCTACATTCTAGCTCCACGTCTGCTTGTGCTTAGATTATAGATGATCCGCTCTGGATTGAAACATGCAATTAAAGATCTCGTGCTAAATATGACACCAGTAATAAATCAGGCTACACGTGTTTAACTCAGATTCTTAAACGACCAAACAGAACCAAATTGTTTCTTACATGTGAGAAAAACAGGCACAGAGCAGCATTAACTCAGCTGTGTAAATATGTCTTAAGTGACTTCAGTGTCTTACTGTGAGCAAAACTCAAAGTTTATCAAATCAACATTAATTTGCAGAACAAATACCTAACAAATCACAAACACACATGCTTTCTATAGAACGCTTGATCATGTGACATATAACAGCAGACAGAAAAACGAAGACTTTCCCAAGCTTAAATGTGTATTTGTGTTCATAGGGCCACATCATTACCAACCATCTGTGCATCTCCTAAAAAACAGAAACCCTAAGCTCTACTCTTCGTTTGTGTTATTACTCTCTGATCAAATGAAGAATTGATTGGCTCTTTTTCCACTGGACAGAGAGAAGCTCCTGCCCACTGTCCTACATTTCCACATATATAAGGATTATCAATACATCAGAGTAGCTTTACTGACATCCTTTATATATACACTAGAATGAACGCTAAAAAGATGCTAATTCGTGACTTTAGCAGCAAAAGAATTCTGAATGTAACGGTGGAACACAATTACTAAATATGAAAATATTTGATGTATTTTTTATACAAATATTTTAATGTTTTTTTAAGTTTATTACTAGCAAAGACTTGGCCATTCAAATGTACAATCTTATAAGTGTACCACTTTGTAATTTTTAAAATGTTATATCAATATCTAGGAAAATAATCAATCATTTGATGATGTACTATCTGGAGCAGTTTTATAATATTGTGCAATATAATGTTTTATTTTTATTTTTTATGATTCAGCATTTTGATTATTTGATATTACACTATTGTGAGCACTGGCGGAAAACCACACAAACTCAGAGTAAATAATAATCATTATATGTCAGCAATTCATATGCATAGAAATTTTCATAATCATTATTTTATAATCAGCCAGTTAGACGCAGCTAGCGGTTTACTCACACGCTACTGGAAGATACCTGCAATGAAGTAAAACCCATCTCCATCATAAAACTTTTTAAAACTAATTCTCCAGCAGAGAGAGTGTCATGCAGATCATTTACTAGTTGAGCAGTGATGTGCACGCACCTTGCTGTCCAGCTTCTTCATGGTGACTAAATCCAAGGACTTGAGCGAGTGTCCCGTAGGAGAGATGAAGTAGAGGCAGATGTGGATTCTGGTGTCGTGGTAATTGAATAGAGAACGCTTTATTTTCAGCTCTTCCTGCAGGTAGTTTTCAAACTGTGTGTCGATATAGTCCACAATGGGTTTATAGCTGAGAAAACACATTGCAAGACATCAGGGATTGTGGTATGCATTAACGTCTCGCATGAATATTAGAGAGAATTTTATACATGTTATCATTTCTAATGAAATCGAGACATTTTGTGAGAATGAGTGTCTTGTGTAAAGTCTTGACTGGATCATGTTTACACTGCCTGACCTCGTCTCTTGACTTCTTGGGTAGTTTTCCCTGCATGCATTGCTTGTAAGCTTTCAGAGCCATTTTTCCCAAAAGATGCAATGTCTGGCATCGTTCCCGGCTACACCAAACAGACAGTAAGTCTCTGCCTGTCTGTCCATCTTTACAGCCAACATTCAGAGGGTTAGAAGGCATAGACTAGCAGGCAGTGTTTATTTTTTCCCTCTCACCAAACTGTCAATTAAACAAGGCACTTTTTCTCGAAATTCTTGGTCAAAGAGAGGGTCAAACTGAATATTAAAAGAAATGTTGAATTTTTCCCTAATGGTTTTAAATGAGATTTGCAACCCTGTAACATTTGGGACATGCCTAAAAATCGATTTTGTTATTTAAAACATTCAAATTAAATGAATTAAACCCTACAGCAGAATGTAAATGCATGTAAAACAAATTGCTAATTGAGTCTAAATTACGCTGCCACTCTGTGTTCCTCCATAGATAGTGATAAACATATCTCTCTGTACAATAAACGTATAAAACTTAGTTTGATCAATCTTATTATAATGTTGGCAACAAGGTTGAAAGGTCGAGCTTGATGAATGCAGTCAACATTACTTTTCATGCAACAGTATCAAACACTTCTCTTCACAATATGGGATTAATGATGAATATGGGATTTCATCGTTATCAGCCATTTTTATTGCGACTCAATATGATATTGTTTGTATCGCCCAGCCCTAATTATAGCAAATGTTTTTATGAACTAAAGCATGTAGGTCCATCGAACAGATTTATTTGTGTCGAATCACTGGTTTCTCCAAAACAACGATTCAGGTCTGAGCACTAGGGAGTTTCTGTACCTTTCGTCTTTGTTGATCTGGTCCCCGAAGCCCATCGTGTCGACGATAGTCAGTTTCAGGTGGACGTTGCTCTCTTGCAAGTCGTATGTTCGGGGCCGCAGGTAAACACCGTTTTGGTAATGGCTGGCCTCCTCGTTTTCAAACATGGTGTTGAAAAGGGTGTTCATTAATGTGGACTTGCCGATGCCCGTCTCACCTGATGTTAAGAGAATGACCGATTAGCATTTCTACTACAAGCTCAGACGTTGAGATGCTTTAGAGTTTAAATGGTTGCTTACCCACACAGAGGATGTTGAAGCAGAAACCCTGAGTCACTGATTTACTGACCAGCTGATCGGGCAGACTGTCAAAGCCAACATGACCGCCAAGACTGAGGTTACGCTTTTCTTCATTCTGTGGAGGAATCAGAGGAATAGTCCTTGAGGATGACATGGACTGAAATAAGGCTCACATAAAAGACAAGGCGACAATAAGCAATGCAACTGTGGCTAATGAGCGGTCAAGCCAATAAATCAGCAAAGATTGGGCCAGTTTGATTGGGCTTGCTTGGACAAAAAAAAAAAATTATAAAGTGTTATCGCTCCTATGTCATTCCCAATATCCTTGTCAATGAATAATGCACATTTTGTCTTATGTTATTATTCAGTTTTTTTTAATGATGTCATGCATGTACATATTCAATAACTAGAACAAAATTTATTGCAGAATATGAGATTTTTTTTCATGTGGCTCAAACAAGCAAATCTTAAATTTACATAATTTGTTTTTTTTTTTTACTTAAAGCATGCCGTTTCATTAATTGTCATGGCATTTTTTTGTTTAAAAAAGCAGTATGTTTTTATTATCAGCGATAACATGTTCATCACCATAACTGAACATACACAAATGCCTCATGCCTCAACATACAGTACAAACTTCACAATGTCCGTAACAACAGATGCTAATCAAAGTGTAAAAGCTGCAATGTAACAGAAGTAGCATCAGATCTTTTCTCTTGTATTGTGAAACAGATTGTTGAAAAGAAACAATTGCGGAGCGAAACTTCTGCAGCAGTTCTATGCATCGGTTGTTGATTGGACGGATGGATAGATGGAGCAATTGATAGTTTTCACATGACATCACACCTTACAGGAACGTCCACATGAAGACCGAAACAAGGCTTTCCTCCATGCACTGCCTGCCACTTGTTTTTACTAGGTTTGCATTAAGTACTAATGTAGAAAGACAGTGATATTTTAAGGCAAAATTGAGTACACACTTTATTGATGAATCATACTTTGTACAAGCAAGCAGAACCCAGAATAAAAACACAATGTGCAAAGTTTAATATTAAATGTTTTCCCATAGAAAACACTTATCCATTTAGTGCATTGCATTTATATTCTGGGCTCATTTTCTGGCCTGCATCAAGCACACATCAGCAATAAGGTCTGTATGGGGGAATTTGATATTTTAATATCGCCATTTAAAAGGCACTTCACGTTAAAGGAATGTGCCGCTGTTTTTAGTGATTCAAATACTGCGGTGGGTTTTATATGGATTGCTAATGGCCAGTGCTTGTATTTTGTTCACATATCTTTGTTTAATTATTTTGAGAAATTATTTAAATATTATTGGATTGGAGCAGATAGAAAATTGACAGGCTTTGTGCTGCAGTTCTATGGATGTTTTGGCCATCAGGTCTTTGAGTCATTTCACGCCAAAGCATTTCTCAAATTAAAATCCTATAATTCAGCACCAAACTAATCTAAAAACCTACTAAAAGGCTTTCATCACACAAATGAGTTCCCTTAAACTGAGAAAACAATGCGCTCCTCCCTCGTCAGGCTTCGTCTTCTTCCTCAGTGCAGGCACATATTTGGTGAATGATGTCACTGAGACGATCACAGAGCGCACTACTGAGGGAAGCAGAAGTTCTGCTGGCATCAAGCATCAAGCACAAAAGGAATTCTGGCTCCGACCTCAGTGTCATTTCAAAGCTGAGGCACTAAAGCGGAGATCCCAGTGTTAGGAGGTGAAGGGGAAATGGCTGAAAGTGTTTTTGGGAAACGGGCAGTCTGGAGGGAGGAGGAAAACAACACTTGGGAAGGCTTGAACAATGTCCATATAGGGGCTGATTGCAAATGCCCCCGCCACAGGGAAACATTTCCCCTCAGAGGGCAGTAGATCAAGAGGAAATAGAGCAGCGTTTGTTTGGGCCACACAACAATATTTTCTCAAACCGCCCTCACATTGACGGGCCGAACTCATGCATGCTGACAAAACACTGAGCAAACCGAGGAACATTCCATGCATTACTTTGCGAAAGAATAACCTCAACCAAAAAATAAACACTTCAAACATCACTGATTTACATTCTTTTTTAAGAGAGATATTTTTGAATAATCTAGCCTACAGTTTGCAATTTTCCATTTTTAAGCTTCAAAACGGTTCATAAAATTACTAATGACCATGGCTTTATCTATATCACACTACTAGATTTGGAAAATGATGAGGGATCCTTTGGGTGAACACTTTCTCAAGACAAATCAGTTTTGAATTTCCATCATTTGGTCCAGTGGCTAATAAGATCATGATGTAACACTATAATTCTGCAGGGAAAAGTGATGCCATCCATAGACAATCTATATTGGACAACACAGATTGTTCAGGCCAGATGGGTGCTCAGAATGAGAGAGGAGAAGAGCCAAATTGGGACGGCTCTATTCTCACCCCCTACATACACCTGAACACGTGCATGCAAACTGACACAACAACCCTCATCGGAAATTTAGCTGGCATCCCATCTGATATAAAAGAGGGGCCGACGGAGAAGAATGCAGATGGTCTAGGTTTGTTTTTTCTTGGAGTATGGCATCAGCCCTTAACAAAAACAGATTGGGTTTTTTCTGCTTTTTCTAGAAGTGATCTCAAGCAACTAAATGTAAAATTAAATAAATTAAAATTGCAACTGCATGCACAAACACAGCTGACTAAAATCTGAAATATGACAAGTGTAAAGTTTTGTATTTAATACTCATAAATGACACCCTTAAGGCCTTTATGTTCTGGCCAAATAGGGTCTTCAACATCATGTGATGTTGGTGTTTATTAATGTCAGTGGCATCTAAGCATGAACAGGATGTTGACTCATCTCAAAACATGTAGCTTTATATAACTACATCAGCCCTGCCCTGAAACTAGAGTATGATACAATAAATGAAGTTAACGTTAAACAGGACTGTCTTGTTCCATTACTTAGCATCCTTCAGTAAGACGACTGTAAATATATTTGAGATTAGAAGGGATAGTTCCAAAAATGTAAATTATTGTACATTTTCATTTAATGTAAAATGGAAATGATTGACTAAGATCTTAGAGCTACAGTGCTTAGAGAGCTTGACAGCCCAGTCACTTACACTATAGGTCATCAGACCATGAGGGCGTGTAAATGATGAAAATTTTTTAATTTTTGGGTGAACTGTCCCTTAAAGCTTTTTTTTGCCCATTATGTAATTAGAATTAAAACTGACCCTCCACGGCTCAATGCAGATGATCAATATGGTGCCTAAAACCACACAAACCTCTAATCAAATGGCATTGACTGCGACAGCACACATTTAATTCAGCCATTGTTAAACAATGCTTGCATTCAATGTTTAGAGTCTTGAATAGAGACTTCTACAGCAATGCACCATGTTTCACTTCCATGGCACATATTCATAAGACAACAAACCCTTCTTGAACCCAAACAATCAAGAGGGCTTCCTCCCAGACAATCAGTACTCAGAGCACATCTACGTTAACATCACTCAAAACACAAAGTTTATAAACCTGCTTACATGATTAGTTCACTTCCAGAATAAATATTTCCTGATAATTTATTCACACCCATGTCATCCAAAATGTCCATGTCTTTCTGTCTTCAGTCCCAAAGACATCAAGGTTTTTGGGGAAAACATCCCAGGATTTTTCTCCATATAATGGACTTAAATGGAGACCAATGGACTGAAGGTCCAAATTGTTGTTTCAATACAGCTTTAAAGGGCTCTACACGATCCCAGCCGAGGAATGAGAGTCTTATCTAGCAAAACCATCGCTTAATTTTATATATATATATATATATATATATATATATATATATATATATATATATATATATATACTTTAACCAAAATTGCTGGAAGATATTGAGGTTGGAGGAGAAAATGAGAAACAGTTTTTTTGTCCTACCCTTTATTTCTGAACCAGAGCACACAGCTGATTACATAATGCATGAATTTGCAGACATGCATCACGGAGCTAGTGCAAGATGAGCATTTGTGGTTAAAAAGTATATATATATATTTTTTTTTGTTTGTTTTTTTTTGTTTTTTTTGAAGCTGCACTGAAACTGCAATAAAAACCTTCAGCCCACTGGTCTCTACTGAAGTGCATTATATGGAAAAAAAATTCTGGGATGTTTTCCTCAAAAACCTTAATTTCTTTACGACTGAAGACAGAAAGACATGACCATCTTGGAGGACATGAGTAAATTATCATCAGAAACTGAACTAATCCTTTAAACTCCTAAAGGTAGGATGGACTGCCACGGTTTTTCCAGTGAAGCTTGTTGACCAAGCAAGTCTTGTTTAAGGACATCAAGAAAGTTAAGAAGCCTGCAGTATCCAAAACAAAGGTCTTTTCAGCAAGGTGGCTTATCAGCAGCATCATACTTCTTGTTGCATTCAGACGGACTGAAATCTTTCTGCAATCTTTCTGTAATCTTCTTATCCTTCAACTAGATTCTCAACCAACTTTACTAACTGTTGTAGTGATGTTTCAACTGGGATTTTGAAGCAGCAAAACACTAAAGATGTCAACAAAGTGGTAAATGAGTGAACATGTTACCTACAAAAGCAATCATGTGCTGAAATCTTGTATTCCACTTAAATACTCCAAAAGTAAACCGAAATTTGTTCTGTAAGGTTGTATCAGCCTGCAGCTTTAAATAAAGAGATGATCCTAAGTAACATTCAGTACGTTCTTCGTTCACAAACAATGTAGAAATACCTTATGTGGCTAGAATAAGCCCATTATGACAGATAATACACGTGTACTAAACATACACACACGGTAAAGCAGTAAATAAACCACGTCAGACTGCACTACTAGTCAATGTAGATAGAGTCCGTTGGGCTAAGCTAGAGTAGCGCTCGTGCTAGTCCCAATTAATTACAGAAAAACTGTACAGACAGTGAAAACGGTTTTCTGGAAGTAAGAGCTGACTGGAAAGGGTACTTACAGAAAATATGTCTACATCCGTAGCCGTCATGATGAGGAATGTATGTGTTTAAATAAGGCGAATGGAAGCTGCCTGACTGCCTTCGTCTCTCTCACCGTCCGCTGACTGACTGACACACACACACACACACACACACACACACACACACACACACACACACACACACACACACACACACACACACTGTGGTCGGGATGGAGATTTACGAACTTTACTATGGTGAAGGTCGTGCTAAGGAATTTAAATGACGCAATGAGACGTTGTGCGCTGATTTGCTGA
Source organism: Carassius auratus (assembly GCF_003368295.1). Classification (NCBI taxonomy): domain Eukaryota; kingdom Metazoa; phylum Chordata; class Actinopteri; order Cypriniformes; family Cyprinidae; genus Carassius; species Carassius auratus. The sequence goes on along the minus strand of NC_039288.1, from coordinate 4,583,219 downwards.
AAGGCAGAACCCAAGGCATCTTACCGTATGGTTTCCAACGGCTCTTGAATATTAATTAGGTGACGTGCCTTGACTGGACGTCTTTCTCGACGGCTCTGAGGATGATTATGCAGAAGATTGATGCGACTTCATTAATATTCATGAGGTAATATTTCACCATACTAGGAATCGTAATTTCACAAAAAGCATTAGCTCAATATGGCTTCTTCCTGGAAACTCCCACTGACTTCAGGAATGTCTTTTCTTAAGACATGGTAAGGTAGAGCTTATAGCTAAATAAAGAAATATGCAAGTAATGATCAGTTCGTGATGACAAACCGTTTGATGACATGATGAATAATATCCGTTCAAACACTAGCATTGGGAGAGTACGTGCAATTTAACGTTCAAATTGTAGATTTTTTTAATTATAGAATTATTATTTATTATTTAAATTATTTAACACAGCTAAGCTGGATACCTCTATCCTTTACAAATAATGCTAAAATAAACAAAATATTTAATTTAGGAGTCGGTTTTTAAACTTTTGCACAGCCCCGCCCCCACCCAATTCTTTATTATGTACATGACGTGTCACAGCAATAATTCCGGAAGACAGGTAAGGGCGTGGCGACAGCCCAGGTGTGCTCGACAGACGTCGTGCTACAGTATGTTTATATTCCGGACGTATTAAAGAAATGGCTTTGACTCAAGAGGCGATTTTAAACGCTTTATTAGAAGGCAGAGGAAAGGTGAAAAACTCCGAGCTGCTGGGCAAGTTCAGAGAGCTGCTAAACTGCAGTGATCCGGCGGAGAAGAAACAGAACCGAGATCTCTTCAAAACCTTCGTGAACAACGTTGCTGTCGTGAAAGACTTAGAGGACACCAAGTATATAGTGCTAAAGAAAGGGTACAATCATTTACTAAAAGCCTCAAACGATGAAAACACACCAAGAGAAGACTTAAAAGATGGATCACAGGCAAAAGATAAGAAAGAAAAATCCAATGCAGAAGGTAAGAAGTCTGAACAGAAAGCTCTGAGCAGATCTCAGTCAGAGGCTTCAGACGACACCACGCCACAATTTCCCATAGAGTTTGCTTTGGAAAGATGCAAGAATGTGGAATTTAAACCTGTAAAGTCTTTACATTTCACCGTCCCGCTAAAGCCTGACCCCGATTTCTCGGGAGCCGCCAAGAAAGAAGTAAGCACATACAAACCCTATGCTCTACCTCTACGAGGGCCCCAAATAGATTTGGGTCGTCATAACAAGAAGCCTTCCACTGAGAGCTTGGGAGAAGATCTTCAACCTTCGCCTCAGTGTAAGAGGAGAACAGACATTGTGGTCAGCGCTGGAGCTTCGCCGCAGTCACAGAGACACTTCAAGACCCCTAAACAAGCGGATGAGCCCAAGGACTCGCACCATTTCTCACTTGATCCCGTGGAGCACGAGTGGCTGGTGAAGTCTGCGGCAGGACAGTGGACTCAAGTGCACGGCTTGCTGTTAAAAGACGCCCAGCTTGCAGAGAAGAAGGACTTCATGTCAGGGTTCACGGCTCTACACTGGGCCATCAAGTGTGGAAACCTTGACATGGTGTGTACGATTATTGAGGTGTCCAGGAAGAGCGGTCATGGGGTGGACATCAATGGCAAGTCCAATGGGGGCTACACACCGCTTCACATCGCTGCCATCCACGATCAGCGCTCTCTGATTGAGCTCCTGGTCCGAAAGTACGGTGCCAGTGGGAACATAAGAGACAACTGCGGTAAGAAACCCTACCACTACCTGCGCAAAGATGTCCCGGGAAAGCTAAGGGAGCTTCTCGGAGACCCGAAAGCCGTCCACCAGGAGGTCAATCGTCAGGTCAGGGATGAGTATGACCCGCGGAAATACTCTTTAGGGCCCCTCATCCTACCTCATGGGGTGGGGCTCAAGAAAAAGAACAAGAGCAGAAACCAGTTCATCTCTTTGAATGATGACATCAGAGAAAGGGATGAGCCGGTGTCACACAAACTGAGGCCGGAGTCAAATATCTTTCCATAACGAGTCTAAATATGGAATATGAGTTTGATTCGCAGACAGTATTTGTGATCTGAATTAATCTGGGGTTATCTGGGATTCTGGAGGAATTCTGTTCATTGAGATTTTATTTGTAATATGAATCACAATATACCTTAGCTTTTTAAATAAATTAATACTTTTATTCAGCAAGAACACTTTAAATTGGTCAAAAGTGATGATGTTACAAAATATCTATTTCATATAGATGCTGCTGGACTTTATATTAATCAAAGAATCTTAAAAAAAATGTATTACAGTTTGTACAACAAAACAAGACCGGAGTAAATGTTGCTGAAAATTAATTTCCACAGGAATAAATTACATTTTAAAATATATTCATATTTCACAATATTACTGTATTTCTTTGGGCAAAAAGCCTTCAAAAACATGAAAAATCTTACTAACACTAAGCTTTTGAATGGTCAGTTACTTATGTGTATTATATTGCATTGCATTTTGATATAATAAAATGTTTTCCTTTTTCCCACAGATTTAAATGCATAAAATACAGATTGTAAATCATGTATTAGTGTAGGGAGCGTAACTCACTGGGAGTGGCCAAAACCTCTCTAACTGTTCTCTTCTGGCTGTTTATGCATCTCATGTTTGCACATGTTCACTTCGGTGGTGTGACAAGCTGAGCAGAATTTCGAGAATATTTTTTTTAATTACTGTAGATGTAAAAATGAATATCTGAACACATTCAGGTCATGCTTTTTACTGATTAACATTTATTTAGTCATGCATATTCCTGTATTCTGGTGGTCATGGAAAACCTGTAACTGTGGGAGCTTATATTGCCACCCCAAAAACAATAAATCCATTTTATTCAAAAATATTATTTTTGATTGTGTATATTTGTGATATTGTTTCTTGATCCAGTGATGAATAACTCATGTGAGCTGGTTCACACTGTCTTGCTGACAGTGTGTGTTTGCTTTTGTTTTTCTAAAAAGCCACAATTAAAGATTGCGTAAAGGAGACCAGTTCTGGGAATTTAAGCCGATGTGGGCCCTCATGGTTTGACAAGATAGAAAGTGAACAGTTTTGCCTACAGCTGCATCTCTTGTTGTTCCCACGATGCAAAGGATTAAAAAAATTCGGGAGTCTGAGACCTTCTGCCCTTGAGATGTGTCACGTGTTCCTCCCTCTGCATTCAGTAGAAGAGAAACAAAATGCCTTGAGTGTGTATTATTTGACATGCATGACAGGCCTTTACTCGCTCTAGCTTAACATTATTGTATTACTGTAATGCATCAATCGAGAGCTTAGAAAATGTAGAAAAGATGCTTGCATTTGACCTTTGAGAAGTCACATCATTTAACCCCCTTTCTCAAAAACTTTCGATTAAGCTAAACATAAAAAAAAAAACATTTGTATTCTTATGAAACACTTAAGATGCATAGCAAGGCAATGTCATTTACATACTTTATTCACAATAAAACAAAGGTTATGGGATTTATGCATTTCCACAACAATAAGATGAGAACTGACAAGATAATAAACAATAAAAAACAAACACAATACTCAGAAAACCACAAGATGGCAGCAAGACAAAACAGCCCACTGATGAACTAACATTCATTTACACACAGTCTCAATCTGACCGCTCGGTGTCAGATGAAACAGATGATGGTGGTCTGATAATAGTTGTGGTGTCTGGATGCTGTTTCTGTGGAAAACTAGCTCTTTCATATGACTAGGGATTTCTTTTTTCCAGGCCATGAACTTCATGCGCATGACTTACCAGGGACCGAAAACCAAAACAAACTTCAATTTGTTTAGCCAACTACAAAGACAAGTGTTTATGTATTCCTGCAAGATGTCTGTTAAAGATCGCTTCGTCTGGAAAGCATCTTCTGTGTACAAACATCTGACAGACGTCATTCTAAATCATAAGCGTCTTACAGACATCTTCTTAATGTCTATTTGACATCTGATAGGACACGTCCTGTAGATATATTGCAGATGAGGAAACACTCAATTAGACGTCTCCAGGGCGATTTAAAGCTGGTCTGGGTGATCTAATGATATTTTAAGACACTGGATGAGTGTAAAGTGCACAACACATACTGTCTGTGGGAGTAATGCAATATTGTAATGCAGCATTACTTTTAAAAGTAACTTTCCTCAATACTTGCATTGATGTCAGTTTCACCAAATACATCTTTAAAAGAGAATCTTAAAAACTGAACATTAAATAGTGATAAATGAAATTACAGGACAAAAGGGCAAGAAGGAAAAGTTACATTATGTTGACCAGTGAACGAATGAAGCCCTGAAATCAATAGGAATGAACACTTGAGATCGATTACAACATCCAGGTTCATCATGTGCAGATAATTATCAAAAGTGCTTCTTTCGTCCTTTTTTTTTGGTCTTGATTTGACAGTGCTCTGTGATGTATATTTGAAAGAGTGCATTTCTCATTCATCTACTTGAAGCTCTCAGTAAACCATTCCTGGGCTCTTAAATAAAGCTTGCGGAAGTAAGTTTACTACAGCACAAATGTCAAACGAAACAGCATCTCCGAGTAATTACAGTCTCTGTAAAACAAACAGCTGTAAGAGACACCTCCAGACATTAGAGAGCCGTGTGCACTAGTTTCTGGAGCAGCTTCAAGGAGGTAAACTGCTGAGTAAAGCCTCGAGCTGCTCCTCTCCTAAACGCTGTTTCTCTTCCAGGTCTTTCTGGCGGATGAGTAGAGAAGCCTTGGTCTGAATGAAGCGCCGGTACTCCTGCAGCTGTGTGTCCGTCAGCTGTTTGGAGAGGAAGGTGGAGACCACGCGCTCCCGTCGGTCCAGGTTGTCCTTTAAGTCTTTGGCGTCCTCCCTCTGCTTGCACAGGAGACTGTAGCGGCTGTCCAGAGATTGCTGTGGATCGAGGAAAGTCGTACGGATGTTACTGATATGCCACAATTCTGGTCATTTGTCATTGACGTTAACAGACACTTACAGGAAAATACAACTTCTTTATAAAATATGAGAAATCTATCCCATTTTCCCATCATTTACAACTGTCTGTAATACTTCATCTTCAAAACAACTGTTTCTGGGTCAAAATGACTCTTGCAGAAATTTTATATAATTTAATTTTAGTAAAATATAAACTATGACATTTATGTTTATATTTTAATTTTTAAGTCTAAATGACTAGTTTTTACCAATAATTTTTATATAAAATAAGCACAATCTTCACATTCTTTTACTCAAAAAAAAACAAAAAAAAAAACAACCTTTTCAGTGCATGAGAAGAGCATCAGAAATGGCCACAAAGCTCAAACTGGAGCAAATAAATTTTAACATTTGGGATAAAACTCCAATTCCAAGCAAGTTTGCTTCTTTATGCATTTAGGTATACATTTAGACATTAAGGCCATTAACACAAAAATGCTGCTCACCAAGAGTGCATTGATTTGATCAAAAATACAGAAAAACAGTAATATTGTGAAATATTATTTCAAGTTAAAATAACTGTTTTCTCTATGAATTTGTTTTAGTTGTAATTTATTTCAGTGATCAAATCTGTATTTCCAGCATCATTACTCCAGTCTTCAGTGTCACATGAACAGCCAGGGTTGCCAGGTCTGCGAAACAAAACCAACCCAACAGCATTTTTCCTGCAGTTTTGTTGAAACAGCTTTCCTTGGAGGCGTAAAAGGGATATCTTTAACCCACGGACTAAAACACAACCCTAAAAGTAACCCTATTTTACCGCAGACTTGGCAACCCTGTGAAGAATCTCGTCTTTACTGCAACTTTAGATCAATTTAATGCATGCATGCTGAATTAAAGATATCAACTTCTGTAAAATCTTAATTTAATAATGTATTTGTGATAACATTTCTGAAACCAATACATTTTGTTATGTTTGAACACTCATGGTTTTCAAATATCTGTCACAAGAGGGCAGTGTAATGGTAAAACTCATCGAAACTAAAGACTGGTTTCGGTCAGACAGTGTTGACTCCATTAACAGATGACTCTCTCTCTCAAAGCATTTCTAGCAGTCTTCAGTGTGTTTAGGGTTCCTCACATAAAGACAGGCCTCATTTAAACACCTGGTGTGATCAAAACTCACTCTCTCCTCCGTGTCCATGCTGTCGTCTGCAGTGCTGAGGGCGTTCTGCACACGGGCCAGACGGGCCGACAGACACAGCAGCAGACTGACCACACGCTCCAGGTCCTCTATAAACTGTGTGTAGCGCTCCAGCTCGGCTGACACACAGCTGTCTCGTACCAGAGCCTCCACAGCATCGCCCCGCTCCCCGTTCACCTTCTCCTCGCTCTGGACGCTGGAGCGCACTTCCTCCAGACACTTCAAGTGCTCCTCTATGTGTGCCATCAGCCGTCTCTATACGTCACAAGAAGCAAAGAGAAACCATAGAAAATACATCTTCATTTAGGATAGCGGATACTTTATGCGTAAGATTACAGTAAATCTCACATATTTTCTTGACAAACCTTTATAAAACTTTCAAGACAGAACTACGAGCTCTGAGGGAAAGATATATGCTTCTCTATAAATCAGAAGTCAATGTGATTTCACTCCAGTGAAGCATTGTGAATGACATATTAAGAAAACGGTCTTTAAACTACTTGTGTATTATATATACACTATACTAAGCTTGTTTGTTTCCCAACATTCTTTGTGTAGAACAGAAGAAAGAAACTCAAACAGGTTTGGAACAGCTCGAGGGTGAGTAAATGACAGAATTAAAATGTTTGGGTGAACTGTCCATTTAACGGTAGTTAGTGCATTAAAATGAACCAACAATGAGCAATTTATTTGTTACAGTATTTATTAATCTTTTCTTATTGTTAGTACAACTGCTCATTATTAGTTTATGTTGACATTAAGATTAGTAAATGCTTTAGAATTATGTTTTATTGTTAGTTAATGTTAACTAACGTAATCTTTGTTAACAAATGGAACTTGTAAAGTGTTGAGATTAAACATAAACTGTGGCAAGATTAAGTTTGTGCACCCAAAATACTAAGTTATTATACTTATATTTTACATTATTCTAATTTTAAGATTGAGAAAATGTCAATCCCTAGGCTTAATGACTTTTTGGGTTTTGCATAGTAGAGATTCATTCCTCATCTCTCTGTATTACACAACACAAACACAAATTCAGATATTTAAAATAATTAAAAAATGTCACAAATTACCTCACTTTCAAAGCATGTGCACCACACTGAGGCCAATTACAGTCCTATTAACATATATATATATATATATATTTTTTTTTAAACATCGTGAAAGTTTAATTTAGGGATCAATTCTCTCAATCTAGCATAATTGCACTTTCCAGAATAAGAGTACCTTTTTGTCGATGACATCCGTGTTGAGCAGGTTATCTTTCTGGTTTGAGAGAACAGACTCATTGTTCATAGATGATGGATGTTTCAGTGACATCTCAGCACTTTAGAAACAAAACCAAATAAGCATTATAAAAATGCAGTGGAACTGAAATATAAAAAAAATTATTTGAGTGAAATATGAAGTCATCTGTATCAATCTTAAAATGTGCTCTGTTGCAAATAACGTAAAAATACAAGTAACTTGCTTCACAAAGCACACAGGAGACCTGACTCCAGTTTTACATAAGCATGATTCTAAGCTAAAAATTCACTAAGCATTTAATGCAAACTTATGATTAATCCTTTTTTCAGTAGTGCACAAAAACAAAAAGCATCTTAGACGATTTATTTCACTTAGCTTGTTGCAAAGATTACTTGTTAAGATGCCTTAAAATACCATCTAGGAAGGCAACTTACTGTGTAGTGCAGGTAGCCCTGCTGAAAAAAACAGCATATGCTTGTTAGGTATGTTTTGATGCTGGGATGCCGGTTTATGCTGGTCCTTTTCCAGCACATGACCAGCATAAACCAGCAAAGGACCAGCATTAAACAGCAAAAGACCAGCATTAACCAGCAAAAGACCAGCATTATCCAGCAAAGGACCAGCATTAACCAGCAAAAGACCAGCATTATCCAGCAAAGGACCAGCATTAACCAGCAAAGGACCAGCATAAACCAGCAAAGGACCAGCATTAACCAGAAAAGGACCATCATTAACCAGCAAAGGACCAGCATTAACCAGCAAAGGACCAGCATTAACCAGCAAAGGACCAGCATTAACCAGCAAAGGACCAGCATTAACCAGCAAAGGACCAGTATAAACCAGCAAAGGACCAGCATAAACCAGCAAAGGATCAGCATAAACCAGCAAAGGATCAGCATAAACCAGCAAAGGACCAGCATAAACCAGCATTAACCAGCAAAGGACCAGCATTAACCAGAAAAGGACCAGCATTAACCAGCAAAGGATCAGCATAAACCAGCAAAGGACCAGCATTATCCAAAAAAAGGACAAGCATTAACCAGCAAAGGACCAGCATTATCCAAAAAAAGGACAAGCATTTACCAGCAAAGGACCAGCATTAACCAGCATAGTTTCAGCATAAACCAGCAAAGGACCAGTATTATCCAAAAAAGGACCAGCATTTACCAGCAAAGGACCAGCATTAACCAGCATAGTTTCAGCATAAACCAGCAAAGGACCAGTATTATCCAAAAAAGGACAAGCATTTACCAGCAAAGGACCAGCATTAACCAGAAAAGGACCAGCATTAACCAGCAAAGGACCAGCATTAACCAGCAAAGGACCAGCATTATCCAAAAAAAGGACAAGCATTTACCAGCAAAGGACCAGCATTAACCAGCATAGTTTCAGCATAAACCAGCAAAGGACCAGTATTATCCAAAAAAGGACCAGCATTTACCAGCAAAGGACCAGCATTAACCAGCATAGTTTCAGAATAAACCAGCAAAGGACCAGTATTATCCAAAAAAGGACCAGCATTTACCAGCAAAGGACCAGTATTAACCAGCATAGTTTCAGCATAAACCAGCAAAGGACCAGTATTATCCAAAAAAGGACCAGCATTTACCAGCAAAGGACCAGCATTATCCAGAAAAGGACCAGCATAAACCATCATCCCAGCATCAAAACATACCTAACCAGCATATGCTGTTTTTTTCAGCAGGGAGGGTTTTGGAACAGAGCCATTTATTTTAATTATATGCAAATTTAAAACTTAGGAAAGGACAAGATGCTTTTGATGTGTTTATTTGACGGTCACCTGTGAGCAGAATTTTCTGGGTTAGTAAACTTCTGCTCCTGTTTGTTCTTGTAGTGCTCCTCCATGAGAAGAGTGTCCTCAGAAAACAGCTGCTCCATCAGCATGAGTGCCGTCTTCCTATTGGTTATGGGGTAAAGAATGGCAGCTAACGATTGGTCAGCTGAGACCACGTCCCGAACCAACACCTCCCACTCCAGTTTGTCCACCGGACCGTTCACTTCCAACACCTCGCTTTCCATCACAACAGGGCTGTCTTCTTTCCTCACGTTCCCATGTTGTTCCTCATTAAGTGCAGGTACCAAGCTGGACTCTGTTTCCTGAATGCTAGGAAGTGTTGTGAAAGATGTGGTTTCATTCTCATCAGATGGGCTACGCGGTGCATTCTGGGGTTCAGCAGAAGTTGCCGTTTCAGTCGACGGCCAATAGTTTACCTCGGCCTCATTTATCTCAGAAGATGTGATCCATAGACTGGGATCTGTCGTGACTCCGTGACCGAGAGAAACCTCTTGACAGGAGAGAGATGTCTCACTCTTATCTCGTGGACATACGTCCTGCTCCTTGCTGTAAATATATCCAAATTAACAGTTAATTAAAAGTATACCTTAAATACAGCCACACAAACAAATTAATAACAATACTGACTAGTATTTTTTTTTTTGTTTGAAAGAAAATTTAAGTTGTGCTTGCTCATGCAAAACTCTCTGCGATGATGCTAATTATGGGTCAGGGATGTTAGGATGTTGCTTACTAGTCCTCTATTGGGACTCTTGTACACTTGTAATTTTTTAACCTTTGTTATGAAACATTGTTTTGTAAACGTTGTTAGTGGGAAATACAGTGCTGTTCAAATGTTTTTTAAAGACTGATCTTCTGTTCATTAAGGCTGCATTTATTTGATCAAAAATACAGAAAAATATTGTGAAATATTATTATAATTTATAATAATGTTTTTATATTTGAATATACTTTAAAATAGAATTTATTTCTGTGATGCAAAACTGAATTTTCATCAGCAATTACTCCACTATTCAGTTCAGTGCCACATGATCCTTCAGAAATCATTATAATATTTCAATTTATTATCAATGTTGGAAACAGTTTTGCTTTTTAATATTTCTTAGAACCTTAAAAAGTACCGCATTTATTGAAAATACAAATCTTTTGTAACAATATAGACTACCGTTTAAAGTTTGGGGTCAGTAACTTTTTTAATACCTTTCTTTAGCTAGGATGTGTTAAATTGATAAAAAGTGGTAGTCAAGACTTATATTGTTAGAAAATATTTCTATTTGGAACAAATGTTGTTCTTTTAAACTTTTTATTTTTTCAAAGAATCCTGAAAAAAGTGCCACAGGTTCCAAAAAAATATTAAGCAGCATATTCATATTACGGTTTATTTCTTTACTTTTGATCAAATAAATGCAACCTTGAACAAGCATAAGAGGCTTCTTTAAAAAAAAAAAAAACACACACATTTAAAACCCCAAACCTTTGAATGACAGTACATGTGGTTTTATAGTGTATTTCGTTAAGCAACTGAGGTCAAATTCTTAATGTGAAACACTGATGCTACTGTAAACACACATATCTCCATGCTTGAGATGAATTCTGATGCACAAGAGTGAACCAATCCGTTGTCATAATAAGCCACAAAAAAAAAAAAAAAAAAAACTTACCCGAGGCCTTGTGCATATACTGGATAAAACTTGGTAAATTTAATACCCGAGATTAAATCTTAACCAAGAAAAGATTTAGCACTGTGAAATATTGGAAACATATAACTCACTGTTTTGTTTAGAATAATCTGGAGGTAAAAATATTAGTTTAGAAACTATTAATATTACACTAGATGAAGTAGCAGGAACATGTGAGTGACCAATCGAAATGTAATGCTTAAGCACCTAACCAAGTATGAGCAAAAGTATCAGTACTTACAGAGACTTGCCTTAGCAAGCACTACTAATAAATGAAGCAATTGATTCACATATACCTGACTTCTGGCCTGGAGAGACTGGGTACAGACAGAACAGTGTCTTCTTTATTTTTACATCCATTGTGTGAAACTGCATGGATTTCATCATCATGGGAGGATGCATGCTTTACAAAATGGGTTAAGAGTAGCTTCTCAGGGCCTGGATGAGAGCTGGTTGTGTGTTCTCCAGAGCTGGGGATCCTCCTATGTGTGCGCCTTCCTTCACCAAGAAATGACACCATTTTCTTCTCTGCACTGGGATTGACCTGCATGCCCTGAAGTTGGTCAAGCTGCTCTGAACTTTTACTGAGAACTTCAGGTCTCATGACCTTGGATACACCAAGCTCTTCCATAGATTTCCCTCTTGAAGCTCTGACTTGTACACGCCGCTCTTCAGGGACAGATGCTGTGTGACTGTGATGGACTACGGTCTCTTCCTCTACTTTTCTCTGAACTCTGAAAAATAAATCAAGTTTTTTTGTTCAGTAAAATTAAAGTACTAAAATGTCTCTTTAGTCAAACTCGATAACACTCAAATTGTGGTAATAATAAATAGAGATGCACCGATACCAAATTTCTCAGCCGATACCGATAACCGATTATTCATAAATTATATCTGCTGCTGCGGATACAGATAGTTTGGTTTTCTCTCTCCCAACTAATGCTGTGAACTATACAGAGAACCCTCTCATTTGGTACATTACTATAATATTAGAGGTTATAATTAACAAAATAACCCAAACTATAATATTAAACTATTTCTATTCAGATATAATAATCACTTAAAATTTAAATGTTTGTATACAACACAATTGCACATAAGGTAGTTTTCAAAGAACAGCAACAATTTATTTAACTTTCTAACATGTATTTAGTGGAAGAGATGACTTGTGCGCTGTGCCAATGCTTGAAACAAAGTGGCTTCAGCGATCAAAACACATTTATTGTTTGAATTTGTGATAAAAATGTATATTGTTTGAGAGCTGAGACTTTTTTTTATCAGAAGTAAAAAGCCACAAAGGTCTTTACGAACAATGGTAGGACCATTATATATAGTGTTTGACAAAGGGGAAAAAAACTGGCAACCCTGGCTTGATCAATGGGATTTTAATGTGGTCAAACAGTACCTAAGTGGACTTCTTAATTTTTAATTTATGAGATTGCATTAATGCATTGTTACTGCGCTAACTTTGACAGCCCTATATTCTGCACAAGACACATTTTAAGTTTTTTTGCACCATTTCGACTGAACAAGTATGATTTGGCTCTGATCATCAGCTGTTTTTAAGCATTTGGACAAGGTGCTTAAATCGGCGGATACCAATTATTGGCCCGCATCCCTAATAATAAATGCAGGACGAAGGTCTAAACTCTACCGCTACCTGCTCGGCAATAAGAGCAATAATATAATCACCTTAAAATAGCCTTATTATGATTGGCTGAGAACTCATCAGGATGTTTCCGTACCTACAGAAAGAAAGAGAAAAAATTATGCAAAATACAACAATATGAAAGTCTACATGTAAGTCGTGGATGTAGAGCTGCACGATTCATCGTTAAAAAATCACAATCTAGATATAAACAACCACGTGATCTTATTTCTAAATGACAACAAATCGTCTGTGCCTATTAAACCTTTAACAAAGTCATATCGGAACATTAAAATCTGTGTCCATGCTGTCGCTGACACACAGAGCAGTTTACCACAGTACCACAGTATTATTTCTGTGTTATTCATTCATATTATGACAGAAGCGATGGGATAAAAGTTTATAGTTCGGGTATGAATACTGATGTCTACGGTAGTGACCAAAATGGAGCAAATCATCTTTTGAAAGTTATTTTAGGTTCAAATTAACATTGTTCAAAACTTTCTCAATTTATCCAGAATCCTGCAGCTCTTCATGGATATTAATTAGGGCCGGGACTCGACTAAAAAAAATGAATCTAATTAATTAGAGGCTTTGTAATTAATTTATCGAAATTAAATCGCATTTTAATCGCATATAAATATTTGATCTGAGAACAGTGAGAAGTAATTTTTTTTCACATGGATTTATAGTATACCATTGAATAATGACTGAATACATAAGCTTAAGCAACAAAATATTGTTTATTTTTGTTCAACAAAGTCTAGCCAGACCAGTGCAATTTTTGCCATGAAGTATAGCAATAGCATATTTAGAAACAATTTAGAAATAGTACATTTCAGAAATTCAGGAAGCTTATACGTGCTGGAACCTTCTGTAAAGTGTTTTTTAAGTAAAACACAATACTGTCAATTACATTCAGAACATTAGAAACACTGACTATTAGAAAACATCTCTCTGTTGCTTCAGAGGCCATAACATACTAAGTCCAACTCTCAATAACCTTGGCCAAAACATTAAAGAGTTCAGCATAAACTGATGCACCAACAAAATAATACATAGTTCAACATAAAGTGTAAAGTCCACGCTAGCTGCTATACGTTTTGCGTTGAGGTGATACTTGAGGCTCGATGTGCTGCTGCGGTGATATGCGAAGCGAACGCTAGTTGGTGCTTCAGTATAATCGGTCCCGCCGAAACTCATCCAGTGAGAAACGTTCCGCGGTGCAAAAATAAGTTATTAAAAATTCTGGATTTTTTTTTCTGTAATTAATTAATCTTAGTTAACGCGTTATTTTTTGTGTAATTAATTAATCTCAATTAACGCGTTAAAGTCCCGGCTCTAATATTAATTTAACTGGAAATTCAAGTAAAAATGAAATTTTGTTGCACATTTTTGTAAGATACCTGGAAAGCGTGGGGAGTCGAGGTGCTACGGGTCCGACTGGACTTGGGTTGTTCAGGCTGGTCCAGGAGATTCTCCACAGAGGCTGACTTCCCTGCTGCAGAGGACTCCTCTCTCCAGCTAGACTGCCTTGAGTGCTTAGCAGTGATGACCTGCGTGTATTTAACAGAGCTTGACACGGAGTCAAGAATCTGACCTGCAGAGAGAGGCCTGTGGAGCTTCTTGGAGTCGGACATGCCAGAATTATGTCTGGAGCTCTCCGTGGTTGAATCCCTGTTGCTGGGTGCTTGTGGAATTGGGTGCTGGGGCTCAGCTATCTTTTGACCAGTTTTGCGTTCCATGTATGCTACTAAGGCTTTATGCTGGAGGTGCTTCAGAGGTGATTTTGAAAAGTTGGAGACAGACAGAGCACGTCCCCGTGTTTCGAACATCTTCCGTCTAGCAGCCACTAGACCATGATCACCCTCCGAGAGAAGACCTTCTGCTTTGTTGCCAAGAAAGTGAGAGGTCATATGAGCCGGTCCATCTGCCAGCTGGTGTAGTTTCTCAGGCTCAGATTGAGAGAGTTTCTTCTGATCGGCTGTCAAACGCTTCCTACTCCCTACACGAGGCACCTGTGGTTGAGCAATATTCTGTTGCTTCTCTGGTTCTTTTCCAATGGCCTTCTCAATCTCTTGACCAAGGTCCTCCCTGTGCTCTTTGTGTTTTTCTTGAGGATTGTGTAGTTGTGGCATTGGAAGTGTCTCCAAGTTGGGCAGCTTGTCTTGAAATGGAGGACTGGAAGGTTCGGCAAAATGTTTTTTGTCTGTCTGCTGCTTGATCCTGTGGGGCCAAGAAAGCTGCAAATCTCTTCTTTTAAACGAAGTCTCCCTCAAAACCTTAGATTGGGCATCTTTCAATTTCTCCTTATAATACTTCTTGTAGGAGTCATCTAATGTGCCGCATGGGTAGAAGAAATCCTTCGGTTGTTTATCCTTAGACATTTCATTCTGCCGATATTCACTGCTGGGAGGGGTTTGCTCATTATTTCCAGCTTTCTCTTTGGCACATTCTGGATTCTTGACCTCTATACCACAGTTATTATTGTTTTTGAACTTGTCTGTATATGATGCCCTGTTCGCTCCTGTGAGGTGATATAAAAGTGGGGTAGTCTCCTTGCTGATCTTGTCTCTTGGAATATCCAGTTGGGGCCACCTCGAAACTCTGGTCATCGGATCCTCTTTCTTGGGATGACTGGTATGGTCTTCCTTAATTAGAGCAGGGGTCATTAGTAAACCAACTGAATTGTCCTCTGGACCACAATAGAAGATAGGGTGGCTGGTGGAGTGATTCCTGCCAGTTTCTTTACTCATGTCCCTTTGGTCCTCTACTCCTTCAGAGGTCTGCTCGGACTTGAAAGATGAATGAAGTGCCTTGTCATTAGGATGCTCCACAACTTCCTTCTGAATACTGAATTTGTGTTTCTCATGGTAAAACAGTTTACCACTTGGACCATCAGGACAACTTTGCCTTCTACGCTGGGTTTCATAAGACCACTCACTAGGGGTTTCCACACCTCCCACAGCACAGGGCTCAGACGACTTGAAGACTCCAGTAACAAAATAAAACTGCCCTTTGTGCTGAATACTCCCATCGATCATGTTCTGTGGCATATGGCAGGAACTGACAAAGCACTGGTGCTCAGAAACGGGTCCACTATAAGCTGAATGCGATCTCTTCCTTTGGGTTTCCAATTGACTGCTCCAAGACTGCTGAAAGGACTCTGGTCGACCGGGTTGCAGGGGTGATCTATTTACAATTCCTTTAGGCTTTGGTGGATTAAGCATCTTGTCCTCTGGGTCTTGCTTGAGGTGATCTTTAAGCTGTGAAGATGTGCAACCATAAACAGGCTCAGCCTGGACACCACAGACCTCTGAATTACTCATCTTCTGCGAAGTAGAAAGGTCAGCAAGCTGTCCTTCTGGACTCTGACGTGCCCATGAGTTTGCAAGGTTCCTGGTTGTCACTAAACTGTTCAGACGAGCAGGAGGTGGTGGTGGTGGAAATGGATGTGTATGAACTGGTGGATCTTCAATGTCAGAGAAGCCACCACTGCTACAGTGATGTTCTTGTGCAATGGTTTCCATGGAACGGTAAAAGTGGTCCATGCTTTTGGAATCTGAATCAAGAAAGGTTGGGCTGTATTTACCTTTCACATATTTCAGATCGGCGTAGTGCAAGTTTTGTGTCTGGGGCTCATCCAGTAGAAAAGGAGAAGGGTATTCAGGGACTGTTGAACCACCAGAGAATGAGCTATAGGCGGAGTCCCCTTTGCTGTGGTGATGGGTATACTGATCAATACTACTGCTGGACTTGGTCTGGGAGAGTCGACTAACAGGAAGACTCAGAGAGTAAAGGTCAAGGTTACTCATCCTCTCAAAGTGGAAATGATAGGAATCCATTTGGACTATGAAGAGGAATTATGAACCCAGGTGAAATATTTCCACACTGTAAAACAGAATCCACAGGAATCTGGCATTACCTGGGTGAAACGAACATATAAACAACTGTGAAATTGGCATGTAACATCTTATTTACCACAATACACATCACAATACAGATTTATTTAATGATTAATGATTAAGTCGCTAATAACATGAGTTGTGCCCCAAATGAGTACAGCTTCATGAGTAGTGAGTGTAAGTATAGTCTGCTTTTTGTACTCTACCATCTAGTGTATGAATTTTAGAAGGTTATTCGGTCCTCTAGCATCATCTGATAGCCTGCCCCTTTTCGCAATATAACACCATGTCCTAACCAGACAAAACACGACAATAACAAGCAAATTGTTTATCGACACTGAACACGATATGGTCAAATTTCACAGCCAATCAGAAGTGTGTGTGTGTGTTTTCTCTGGAAGTGCAATGCACTCTCAATGAAATGGAGAAGTTTATAAATCTAATTCATAAATATTAAAACATTTATAAAATTAAGTTACATAAGTACATACTGAGTGATTGATACCATCTTTGTTATAGAACACACAAGTTGTTTCGCAATGAGTTCAGTTTTAACGTACATGTTTGCTTTGATTTATTTTTAAGATCTGAGGTAATATATTGATTGTTGCTTTCAGTATGGCTATAAAAGGTCATCCAAAATGATATTTAGTAGAGCCCGACCGATATATCGGCCGGCCGATATTATCGGCCGATATGAGCTAATTGCATTTAAATCGGCATCGGCGTTTATAACGGCCGATGAAACATGAGAAACAGTCTCATATTCTTCACTCATGTTATGAGTGTTGCATAGTTTGCCCACCAGAGGGCGGTCTGCAGCTCCAGAGTTGCAACAGCGCCAGAAATCCACAAAGAAGAAAGCGATCAGCCAAGCCACCCAGGTGAGTCTGTCCTTCGTCATGTGAAATGATTGTAGATTTAGTTCATACACTGTATATAAAAACGGTGTGGTAGTTCTAGTTAACGGTCCTATCATTATCACTTCTAAATATTCTGTAACATCACTTACAGCCGTTAATGCATTGCTAAATTAGATTAGCCACAAAGCTAATACCATGTTTATCAGTGGAAGAGCGCGAACGTTAATAAGAGGTCGAACTATAAAGTTAGCGTTTAGTGCTTATTCTATTGCGGTGTGTTTCCCACATAAGGACCGCGTAATGGGCCTTTCACACAGGACGCGGTATGACTGCGGTCAAGCCAGCCGCACTTCAGAAAAACACCGTCAAGCCAGCCGCGAGTGAAATTTATATGCGCGTGTATTACTATAATTACGGCAATAGCAGGAACAACAGAGAGGGAACGCGCTTTCAGAGCGCTTTTCATCTATACGTTCAGATTTGATCTATGACGACCTTTTTCGCCCATCTGCTCTAATATTCGCGTAACTTATTGTTTTCCTTGACTGCTCTGTATTACTATAATTTTCAGCCTTTCAAAGCATTACAATTATTAGTAGAAAACGAGATATGGGACATTCATTGATTTAGAAGACACTTTTTTATGATGAGAAAGAAGCAATTAAAGGTCAGTTCTTAAAGAAGACATCCCATACTATATCCATACCTCACATAAAACCATTTTACTGGAGACTTTTAGAGATATAGGATAATATTACACTTTACAAGTCTTTTAAGATCCCATTTCTAACAAGTAGAAAAAAACAATGGTCAGTTCTTATAAGGGACTTCGCATACTATATGCAAACTTCATATCAAACCATTGTACAACAGCATTTTTGAGATATGGGACATTATTACACTTTAAAGGGTTATAAAGATCATATTTCTAATAAATAGAAAAAAACAATGGTCAGTTCTTATCAGGGACGTCCCATACTATATACACAAAAAATCATTTTGCTAAAGCATTTTTGAGATATGGGTCCATATGGCGATTAAGAGGGCTATAAAGACCCCTATAGCGGAGTACAAAACTTTTTATCCACAGGAAGGAGGAGGCGGAAACCGGCCATCAATCAAATAAGGCTTTTAATAACAAAATAAACACAAAACACTGCGACAGCCCTTCACGGACGACTGTCGCTTACAAACAAAAACCAAACACAAACTAAAATCATGGCCTGGCCTGGCCCTCTCTCGTTGTTCACTGTCGTTGCACCCTCTTTTGTATCCTTCCATCTCCACCGCGGGACGCGAGGCCGGTGAGTGGAGCAGGCGTCGCTCATTTCCAGTCACTCCACTAGCCTCATTCCGTTCTCATGGCTCGCGGCCCCGCCCCACTCATCACAACCCTATTTCTAATAAGTAGAAAAAAAAAACAAAGTTCAGTTCATATAAGGGACATCCCAAACTATATGCAAACCTCATATCAAACCATTTTACTGCAGCATTTTTGAGATATGCGTCCATATCGCGATTTAGAGGGCTATAAAGTCAACATTTCTAACAAGTAGAAAAAAACAAAGGTCAGTTCTTATCAGGGACATCCCATACTATATGCACACTTCATATGAAACCATTTTACTGCAGCATTTTTAATATATGGGACAATACAATGATTTAAAGGGCTATAAAGACACCATTTCTAATAAGTAGAAAAAAACAATAGTCTGTTCCTATAAGGGATTTCCCATACTATATGCACACCTCATATCAAAACCTTTTACTGCAGCATTTTTGACATATGGGTCCAAATGGTGATTTCGATGGCTATAAAGACACCATTTATAATAAGTAGAAAAAAACAATGGTCAGTTCTTATCAGGGACATCCCATACTATATGCACACCTCATATCAAACCATTTTACTGCAGCATTTTTGAGATATGGGTCCAAATGGTGATTTGGAGGGCTATAAAGACATAATTTCTAATAAGTAGAAAAAAAACAATGGTCATTTCTTATAAAGGATATGCCATACTATATGCATACCTCATATCAAACCATTTTACTGCAGCATTTTCGAGATATGGGACATTATTACACTTTAAAGGGCTGTAAAGATCCCATTTCTAATAAGTAGAAAAAAACAATGGTCTGTTCCTATAAGGGACGTCCCATACTATTTGCACACCTCATATCAAACCATTTTACTGCAGCATTTTTGAGATATGGGTCCAAATGGTGATTTGGAGGGCTATAAAGACATAATTTCTAATAAGTAGAAAAAAACAATGGTCAGTTCTTATAAAGGACATCCTATACTATATGCACACCTCATATCAAACCCTTTTACTGCAGCATTTACGAGATATGGGACATTATTAGAATTTAAAGGGCTATAAAGATCCCATTTCTAATAAGTAGAAAAAAACAAATATCAGTTCTTATCAGGGACATCCCATACTATATGCACACCTGATATCAAACCATTTTACTGCAGCATTTTTGAGATATGGGTCCAAATGGTGATTTGGAGGGCTATAAAGACATCATTTCTAATAAGTAGAAAAAAACAATGGTCAGTTCTTATGAAGGACATCCCATACTATATGCACACCTGATATCAAACCCTTTTACTGCAGCATTTACGAGATATGGGACATTATTAGAATTTAAAGGGCTATAAAGATCCCATTTGTAATAAGTAGAAAAAAACAATGGTCTGTTCCTATAAGGGACGTCCCATACTATTTGCACACCTCATATCAAACCATTTTACTGCAGCATTTTTGAGATATGGGTCCAAATGGTGATTTGGAGGGCTATAAAGACATCATTTCTAATAAGTAGAAAAAAACAAATATCAGTTCTTATCAGGGACATCCCATACTGTATGCACACCTGATATCAAACCATTTTACTGCAGCATTTTCAAGATATGGGACATTATTACACTTTAAAGGGCTATAAAGATCCCATTTGTAATAAGTAGAAAAATAGAATAGTCAGTTCTTATCAGGGACGTCCCATATTATATGCACACATCATATCAAACCATTTTACTGCAGCATTTTCGAGATATGGGACATTATTACATTTTAAAGGGCTGTAAAGATCCCATTTCTAATAAGTAGAAAAAAACAATGGTCATTTCTTATAAAGGACATGCCATACTATATGCACACCTCATATCAAAACATTTTACTGCAGCATTTTCGAGATATGGGACATTATTACACTTTAAATGGCTGTAAAGATCCCATTTCTAATAAGTAGAAGAAAACAATGGTCTGTTCCTATAAGGGACGTCCCATACTATTTGCACACCTCATATCAAACCATTTTACTGCAGCATTTTCAAGATATGGGACATTATTACACTTTAAAGGGCTATAAAGATCCCATTTCTAATAAGTAGAAAAAAACAATGGTATGTTCTTATAAAGGACATGCCATACTATATGCACACCTCATATCAAACCATTTTACTGCAGCATTTTCGAGATATGGGACATTATTACACTTTAAATGGCTGTAAAGATCCCATTTCTAATAAGTAGAAGAAAACAATGGTCTGTTCCTAAAAGGGACGTCCCATACTATTTGCACACCTCATATCAAACCATTTTACTGCAGCATTTTTAAGATTCGAGACATTATTACATTTTAAATGGCTGTAAAGATCCCATTTCTAATAATTAGAAAAAAACAAAAGTCAGTTCTTATCAGGGACCTCCCACACTATATGCACACCTCATATCAAACCATTTTACTGCAGCATTTTCAAGATATGGGACATTATTACACTTTAAAGGGCTATAAAGATCCCATTTCTAATAAGTAGAAAAAAACAAAAGTCAGTTCTTATCAGGGACATCCCATACTATATGCACACCTCATATCAAACCATTTTACTGCAGCATTTTCAAGATATGGGACATTAATACACTTTAAAGGGCTGTAAAGATCCCATTTCTAATAAGTAGAAAAAAACAATGGTCAGTTCTTATAAAGGACATCCCATACTATATGCACACCTCATATCAAACCCTTTTACTGCAGCATTTTTGAGATATGGGTCCAAATGGTGATTTGGAGGGCTATAAAGACATCTTTTCTAATAAGTAGAAAAAAACAATGGTCAGTTCTTATAAAGGACATCCCATACTATATGCACACCTCATATCAAACCCTTTTACTGCAGCATTTTTGAGATATGGGACATTATTACACTTTAAAGGGCTATAAAGATCCCATTTCTAATAAGTAGAAAAATAGAATAGTTCTTATCAGGGACGTCCCATATTATATGCACACATCATATCAAACCATTTTACTGCAGCATTTTTGAGATATGGGTCCAAATGGTGATTTGGAGGGCTGTAAAGACATAATTTCTAATAAGTAGAAAAAAACAATGGTCAGTTCTTATAAAGGACATGCCATACTATATGCACACCTCATATCAAACCATTTTACTGCAGCATTTTCGAGATATGGGACATTATTACATTTTAAATGGCTGTAAGGATCCCATTTCTAATAAGTAGAAAAAAGCAACAGTCAGTTCTTATCAGGGATGTCCCATACTATATGCACACCTCATATCAAACCATTTTACTGCAGCATTTTCAAGATATGGGACATTATTACAATTTAAAGGGTCATAAAGATCCCATTTCTAATAAGTAGAAAAAAACAATGGTCAGTTCTTATAAAGGACATCCCATACTATATGCACACCTCATATCAAACCCTTTTACTGCAGCATTTTTGAGATATGGGTCCAAATGGTGATTTGGAGGGCTATAAAGACATCATTTCTAATAAGTAGAAAAAAACAATGGTCAGTTCTTGTAAAGGACATCCCATACTATATGCACACCTCATATCAAACCCTTTTACTGCAGCATTTTTGAGATATGGGTCCAAATGGTGATTTGGAGGGCTATAAAGACATAATTTCTAATAAGTAGAAAAAAAACAACGGTCAGTTCTTATAAAGGACATGCCATACTATATGCACACCTCATATCAAACCATTTTACTGCAGCATTTTCGAGATATGGGTCCAAATGGTGATTTGGAGGGCTATAAAGACATCATTTCTAATAAGTAGAAAAAAACAACAGTCAGTTCTTATCTGGGATGTCCCATACTATATGCACACCTCATTTCAAACCATTTTACTGCAGCATTTTTCAGATATGGGACAATACAATGATTTAGAGGGCTATAAAGACACCATTTCTAATAAGTAGAAAAAAACAATAGTCAGTTCTTATCAGGGACGTCCCATACTATATGCACACCTCATATCAAACCATTTTACTGCAGCATTTTCAAGATACGGGACATTATTACACTTTAAATGGCTGTAAAGATCCCATTTCTAATAAGTAGAAAAAAACAATGGTCAGTTCTTATCAGGGATGTCCCATACTATATGCACACCTCATATCAAACCATTTTACTGCAGCATTTTCGAGATATGGGACATTATTACACTTTAAAGGGCTATAAAGATCCCATTTCTAATAAGTAGAAAAAAAGAATAGTCAATTCTTATCAGGGACCTCCCATACTATATGCACACCTCATATCAAACCATTTTACTGCAGCATTTTCGAGATATGGGTCCAAATGGTGATTTGGAGGGCTATAAAGACGTAATTTCTAATAAGTAGAAAAAAACAATGGTCAGTTCTTATCAGGGACGTCCCATACTATATGCACACCTCATATCAAACCATTTTACTGCAGGACTTTTGAGATATGGGACATTATTACACTTTAACGGGCTTTAAAGATCCCATTTCTAATAAGTAGAAAAAAACAATGGTCAGTTCTCATAAGGGACATCCCATACTATATGCACACATAATGGTTTGATATAAAACCCAGTCTACTGCAACATTAATGAGATATGGACCTATATTGTGCTTTAGGGGGCTATAAAGATAAAGGGTATATTCACTTCAGAGGCTCATAGAGAAATGTAATGTTTTCTAAAATCTATGAGTAAATCCACGGAAAACATTTTACTGTATGGTTTTTTTAAGAGCTAGCAAGTATTTCACATATAGAGTTATAAAACATTACATTTATCTATTCCAATAATAATAATAATAATAATAAACAATTGTCATAAGGGACATCACCAAATATGTGCAGCCATTATAAAAAACATTTCAGTTTACCAATCTGGAACTGCATGCATTCAGAGTCAGTTCTGAGACTTTGCATAACTTTGAGACATGTAGAAATGTCAGCTTATAAAAGTAGAGGAAAACGATGCCCATTTCATGCAAGGCACCTCCTACTTTATTAGCACAGCTAAAATAAAATCTGGGTACTTTTGCAGTTTGGACTTACATGTATTCTAATTCAACAAAATGCTATTTAACTACATAAGTAGGAACACTTACTATTTTTAAAAGGCACATAATAATACTACCTTCGTGCAGAGTTCAGTGTCAATCCTGCTCCAGCAAACCTTTCTGTAACTATGAATTGTTCCTGACTCTTAATTAGATTAGGGTTGGAACTGAACTTTAAGTGAGATTTCCAGAAACAAGACTGGGGATACGCTATGATCCATTCATCCATTGAATGCAAGCTACTCTAAACTTTCACAGAGCAAAGACTCCATATTTGGTGTTTAGAAAGTGTGTGAAGTATAGTGTGACAGACAAGTGTGTGTGACTTCATATTTGCTGAAAGAATAGGGAGTGCCTTGCATGCAAAGGCCATTATTTTTATCTACTGTATGTATTTAACCTGATGTTTATATAAACCTCAAAACTGGGGAAAAAATATCCAGTCTATAATATATATATAAAGTAGCTCATATTCTATCAGCACAGATAGTCTGAAGTCTGAGATATATATATATATATATATATATATATATATATATACATATATACATATATATACATATATACATATATACATATATATATATATATACATATATATATATATATATATATATATATATATATATAATATTTTTAAATTTGGATGTATGCAACAAACTGCCAAAGTACACAGACTTCAGATTATCTGTGCTGATAGAATATGAGCTACTTTGTAAGAAAAGGCCATTATTTCTTTTAAGTATTTGAAAAAAACATTTCTATAGGTTGCAAAAAATTAGGAAATATTAAAATGTATTTGAGTGTTTTGTTCTATATGAATGCATGCTTCTACAAACTGCCACAGTACACAGACTTCACATTAGGTGTGCTTAAAATGTAGGAGGAACTTTAGAAGGAATGGCCTTTTTTTAAACTTATTTGAAATAGTTCTCAAAACTGGAGTTTCTGAGGATTTTCTTGATTTTTAACCCCAAATTGCTATCGTAAAATATCTTTATACACCAAATACTTCAGTAAAATAGTTTTATATAAGGTGTGCTTGTGGGATGTCCCATGTACTAACTGATCATTGTATTCTTCTACTTATTAGAAATGGGGTCTTTCTAGGCCTCTGAAACAGAATACATTTCAGAAAAAACAGAAAAACATCTTTGCAAAATGCTAGAAATGCAGTAAAACTTTTTTATATAAGGTGTGAATATAGTTTGGCACCTCCAATATACAAACTAAATATTGTTTTTTTTTTTTTCAACTTCTTAGAAATGGGGGTTCCACTTTATATTGTGTCCCTAATACCTGTGTACTTAGTAATTAGATGTGTATGTAGTATGTAACCACAGTGTAAGTACACATTGGTACATAGTATCTATAGCTCTAATGTTTGTGTAACTACATATTTGTAATAACCCATTGAATGGTATGTGTAAGTACAAATGTGCAACAGGACATTGGTGATAAAATTTATTGGTAAGAAAGTAAAAATGTGTAACAGGACTAATAGCAATATTCAATTTATTATGTAATTACCCCTATGTTACACTGCAGTGGCAAGTAAATTAGGCTTTACATATAAAATGTGGTTGGTGTCCACAATGTTGCACTTTAAATGAAGTCGACAGCTCCTGAGGAGTTACCATGTAAGTACACGGGTATTAAAGTGGTGCACCAACTCCTCCCACTTTACAGAACCCTAAACCCACCCATCTCCACCACCTGGATCAAATGGTTCAAATTACTCTTATACATATTGTTGTTACAAAATGTAGATTTACATGTCCTGTTATACATTTGTACTTGCACAAACCATTCTGAGGGTTGTTACAAAAATATTATAGCCATGGATACTATATACCAATGTATACTTACACTGTGTTATATATTACGTACACATGTAGTTACATTGTATATACACAGGTATTAAGAACACTTAAGATAATGTGGGAGCGACATGGGATATTTATAGCCCAAAGAATCACCATATAGTCCCATATCTGAAAATGCTGCTGTAAAATGGTTTGATATGAGGTGTGCATATAGTATGGGATGTCCCTGATAAGAACTGACTTTTGTTTTTTTCTACTTATTAGAAATGGGATCTTTATAGCCCTTTAAAGTGTAATAATGTCCCATATCTTGAAAATGCTGCAGTAAAATGGTTTGATATGAGGTGTGCATATAGTATGGGATGTCCCTGATAAGAACTGACTTTTGTTTTTTTCTACTTATTAGAAATGGGATCTTTATAGCCCTTTAAAGTGTAATAATGTCCCATATCTTGAAAATGCTGCAGTAAAATTGGTTTGATATGAGGTGTGCATATAGTATGGCATGTCCTTTATAAGAACTGACCATTGTTTTTTTCTACTTATTAGAAATGGGATCTTTACAGCCTTTAAAGTGTATTAATGTCCCATATCTTGAAAATGCTGCCAGTAAAATGTTTGATATGAGGTGTGCATATAGTATGGGATGTCCCTGATAAGAACTGACTTTTGTTTTTTTCTACTTATTAGAAATGGGATCTTTATAGCCCTTTAAAGTGTAATAATGTCCCATATCTTGAAAATGCTGCAGTAAAATGGTTTGATATGAGGTGTGCATATAGTGTGGGAGGTCCCTGATAAGAACTGACTTTTGTTTTTTTCTACTTATTAGAAATGGGATCTTTACAGCCATTTAAAATGTAATAATGTCTCGAATCTTAAAAATGCTGCAGTAAAATGGTTTGATATGAGGTGTGCAAATAGTATGGGACGTCCTTTTAGGAACAGACCATTGTTTTCTTCTACTTATTAGAAATGGGATCTTTACAGCCATTTAAAGTGTAATAATGTCCCATATCTCGAAATGCTGCCAGTAAAATGGTTTGATATGAGGTGTGCATATAGTATGGCATGTCCTTATAAGAACATACCATTGTTTTTTTCTACTTATTAGAAATGGGATCTTTATAGCCCTTTAAAGTGTAATAATGTCCCATATCTCGAAAATGCTGCAGTAAAATGGTTTGATATGAGGTGTGCATATAGTTATGGCATGTCCTTTATAAGAACATACCATTGTTTTTTTTCTACTTATTAGAAATGGATCTTTATAGCCCTTTAAAAGTGTAATAATGTCCCATATCTCGAAAATGCTGCAGTAAAATGGTTTGATATGAGGTGTGCATATAGTATGGGACATCCCTGATAAGAACTGACCATTGTTTTTTTCTACTTATTAGAAATGGGATCTTACAGCCATTTAAAGTGTAATAATGTCCCGTATCTTGAAAATGCTGCAGTAAAATGGTTTGATATGAGGTGTGCATATAGTATGGGACGTCCCTGATAAGAACTGACTATTGTTTTTTTCTACTTATTAGAAATGGTGTCTTTTATAGCCCTCTAAATCATTGTATTGTCCCATATCTGAAAAATGCTGCAGTAAAATGGTTTGAAATGAGGTGTTGGCATATAGTATGGGACATCCCAGATAAGAACTGACTGTTGTTTTTTTCTACTTATTAGAAATGATGTCTTTATAGCCCTGCCAAATCACCATTTGGACCCATATCTCGAAAATGCTGCAGTTAAAATGGTTTTGATATGAGGTGTGCATATAGTATGGCATGTCCTTTATAAGAACTGACCATTGTTTTTTTCTACTTATTAGAAATTATGTCTTTATAGCCCTCCAAATCACCATTTGGGACCCATATCTCAAAAATGCTGCAGTAAAATGTTTTGATATGAGGTGTGCATATAGTATGGCATATCCTTTATAAGAACTGGACCATTGTTTTTTTCTACTTATTAGAAATGGGGTCTTTATAGCCCTTTAAAGTGTAATAATGTCCCATTATCTCAAAAAATGCTGCAGTAAAAAGCGGTTTGATATGAGGTGTGCATATAGTATGGGACATCCCTGATAAGAACTGACTGTTGTTTTTTTCTACTTATTAGAAATGGATCTTTATAGCCCTTTAAAGTGTAATAATGTCCCATATCTCAAAAATGCTGCAGTAAAATGGTTTGATATGAGGTGTGCATATAGTATGGCATGTCCTTATAAGAACTGACCATTTGTTTTTTTTCTACTTATTAGAAATGATGCCTTTATAGCCCTCCAAATCAACATTTTGGACCCATATCTAAAAAAATGCTGCAGTAAAATGGTTTGATATGAGGTGTGCATATACTATGGCATATCCTTATAAGAACTGACCATTGTTTTTTTCTACTTATTAGAAATTACGTCTTTTATAGCCCTCCAAATCACCATTTGGACCCATATCTCGAAAATGCTTGCAGTGAAATGGTTTGATATGAGGTGTTGCATATAGTATGGGAGGTCCCTGATTAAGAATTGGACTATTCTTTTTTTCTACTTATTAGAAATGGGATCTTTAAGCCCTTTAAAGTGTAATAATGTCCCATATCTCAAAATGCTGCAGTAAAATGGTTTGATATGAGGTGTGCATATAGTATGGGACGTCCCTGATAAGAACTGACCATTGTTTTTTTCTACTTATTAGAAATGGGATCTTTATAGCCCTTTAAATCAATAATGTCCCATATCTCGAAAATGCTGCAGTAAAATGGTTTGATATGAGGTGTGCATATAGTATGGGATGTCCCTGATAAGAACTGACTATTTTTTTTTCTACTTATTAGAAATGGGATCTTTATAGCCCTTTAAAGTGTAATAATGTCCCATATCTTGAAAATGCTGCAGTAAAATGGTTTGATATGAGGTGTGCATATAGTATGGGACATCCCTGATAAGAACTGACCATTGTTTTTTTCTACTTATTAGAAATGGGATCTTTATAGCCCTTTAAAGTGTAATAATGTCCCATATCTGAAAATGCTGCAGTAAAATGGTTTGATATGAGGTGTGCATATAGTATGGGATGTCCCTTATAAGAACTGACCATTGTTTTTTTCTACTTATTAGAAATGGGTCTTTATAGCCTCTAAAATCATAATAATGTCCCATATCTCAAAAATGCTGCAGTAAAATGGTTTGATATGAGGTGTGCATATAGTATGGGACATCCCTGATAAGAACTGACCATTGTTTTTTTCTACTTATTAGAAATGGGATCTTTATAGCCCTTTAAAGTGTAATAATGTCCCATATCTCGAAAATGCTGCAGTAAAATGGTTTGATATGAGGTGTGCATATAGTATGGGATGTCCCTGATAAGAACTGACTATTGTTTTTTTCTACTTATTAGAAATTGGATCTTTATAGCCCTTTAAAGTGTAATAATGTCCCATATCTCAAAAATGCTGCAGTAAAATGGTTTGATATGAGGTGTGCATATAGTATGGGACGTCCCTTATAAGAACTGACCATTGTTTTTTTCTACTTATTAGAAATGGGTCTTTATAGCCCTTTAAATCACCATTTGGACCCATATCTCAAAAATGCTGCAGTAAAATGGTTTGATATGAGGTGTGCATATAGTATGGGATGTCCTTTATAAGAACTGACCATTGTTTTTTTCTACTTATTAGAAATGGGGTCTTTATAGCCTTTAAAGTGTAATAATGTCCCATATCTCAAAAATGCTGCAGTAAAAGGGTTTGATATGAGGTGTGCATATAGTATGGGATGTCCTTTATAAGAACTGACATTGTTTTTTTCTACTTATTAGAAATGATGTCTTTATAGCCCTTTAAATCACCATTTGTCCCATATCTCAAAAATGCTGCAGTAAAATGGTTTGATATGAGGTGTGCATATAGTATGGGATGTCCCTGATAAGAACTGACTTTGTTTTTTTCTACTTATTAGAAATGGGATCTTTATAGCCCTTTAAAGTGTAATAATGTCCCATATCTCGAAAAATGCTGCAGTAAAATGGTTTGATATGAGGTGTGCATATAGTATGGGATGTCCCTGATAAGAACTGACTATTGTTTTTTTCTACTTATTAGAAATGGGATCTTTATAGCCCTTTAAAGTGTAATAATGTCCCATATCTCAAAAATGCTGCAGTAAAATGGTTTGATATGAGGTGTGCATATAGTATGGGATGTCCCTTATAAGAACTGACATTTGTTTTTTTCTACTTATTAGAAATGGGTCTTTATAGCCTTTAAATCACCATTTGACCATATCTCAAAAATGCTGCAGTAAAATGGTTTGATATGAGGTGTGCATATAGTATGGGATGTCCCGATAAGAACTGACCATTGTTTTTTCTACTTATTAGAAATGGGGATCTTTATGCCCTTTAAATTGTAATAATTCCCATATCTTGAAAATGCTGCAGTAAAATGGTTTGATATGAGGTGTGCATATAGTATGGGACGTCCCTGATAAGAACTGACTGTTGTTTTTTTCTACTTATTAGAAATGGGATCTTTACAGCCATTTAAAATGTAATAATGTCCCATATCTCAAAAATGCTGCAGTAAAATGGTTTTGATATGAGGTGTGCATATAGTATGGGA